>NC_056729.1:1359389320-1359471820 GCF_019279795.1 Protopterus annectens | reverse complement strand
CGAATGTTTTCATCAGGGCTGCATCAGAGAATGCCTTGTAGGTCAGGCATAAGGGATTCACTTCAGAAGCTTGAAAGCCATAACATTGAAATTCAAAACATTGAGACCAAAAGTTGAAAATTCAAAACACTGAATCCCATAACATTGAAAATACATAGCAAACCAACATTTCATATATTCCAACACAACTACATACTGAAACAAATAAAACCAAACCATATTACACTTCTCCAACTATAAACAGGGGGGCAAGCCCCCCAGCACTCCACCCCCTGCTACTTAAATATATCAACTCTGAGATCACATGACAGAGAACAAAATGGCAAACATACCATTCCGTCCTTCATGACTGCATGTTTAAATTGTAAAAAAAATATCCTCAACCTTCTCTTAGAAATACTACTTCACTGTTAAAACATTACACATTACTATATATGTCTCCAATACTTACCAGAGTTTCATAGGTAACCTCAATCATGTTCCCTTCTTACTTGCTATACTACAACATAACACATCTTAGTCTAGTGTAGTGTGATCTCAGAGTTAATATATTTAAGTAGAAGGGGGTGTGGGAGGCGCATATGGTTTGTTTTCTATTTGTTTCAGTATGCAGTTGTCCTGTAATATACTACATGTTGCTTTCCTAACTTTTTTCAATGTTATGGGATTGAATGTTGTAAATTTTCAGTGTTTTGAATTTTCAAGCTTTTGGTCTCAGTGTTTTGAATTTTAAAGCTTTTAGTCTCAATGTTTTAAATTTCAATGTTATGGGCTTTCAAGATTCTAAAGTGAATCTGGCATAAGTCACCTCTGAGACATAGTAAAGTACTAGGGCCTTTAGTCAGTCTGCATAAGACATGTGTCTTACGCTTTGCATTTGTTTCATGAGAAATCCCTGGGGCCACTCTAGTTGGTGTAAGTGCTTGGTTTTGTACATGCTGATGGAAGCATTGTACTCAATTATAGGCCTGATGAGGGCCAAGTGCAATGGCACTATGACTTCCTTTGACCCTGATGCCATGCCTTTGCTTATAAGTTGAGCCATAGAGAAAAAGTTTCCCACTACCATAACTACCTGGTGGTCAAAGTTTAGGTTACTATCTATCTGTGTTCCTATGTTCCCTCACCACTGGGTCTACTTTTAGGGTTGTGCTGTCAAGATTATAATTTGCAGCAATATCTGATTTACAAAAGAGTATGATTATGCATTTTTTAGCATTTAGTCTCAGACCATGGTTTTGGCACCAGTTGTTTGTTATTTTCAGGCCTGTTTCTAGGATGTCAACATCATTTGGGGATTCAAAGATGGCTCCCAGCTTACAGTCATCATCGAACTTGCTGAGCCAGTGGCCCCCAACATTAGCCTTCACTGCAGAGAAGTATATACCAAACAGGAGAGGTCCAAACACTGAGTGGGACACTGCTTGTAACAGGTTTCTTATCAAAAGGGGATTTACCTATCCAGACAACCTGTCCTGTCAGTGAGCCAGCTTGCTATACATCTGATGATGTAGGGGTTTATGCCTAATGCAGTAAGTTTATTTATGATTCCTGAGGGGGGATTATGTTAAAGACATTGGCCGAGCATAAGTAAGCAATTTGCCCTCGTCCATGGCCCTGGTGACTTTCTCAAAAAAGTCCACCAGATTGAACAGGCAAGACCTCCCACTGACAAAGCCAAATTGGATCTGGTCCAGTGTTTAGAGTTTTCCTATGTCATTATTGATCAGATCCATGATAACTCTCTCCATGGCCTTGTTGGTCAAGCTTATGGGTTTGTAGTTTCCTGGACAGTTGATGCCCCCCCCTTGTGCAGTGGGATGACTGTTTCAGTCCTCCATTCCACTAGGACAAAGCCCATCCAGAGGCAAAGGGTAAAGAGGGTTTGTAGTGGTCCAGATATATTTTGTTTTAAGCTATTTAAGAAGCATCCTGGAATGCTGTCTGGACCCATGGGGGATGTGCTGTTGGCTTTAGCAAGCACAGTAAGGACATGTTCTCTCATAATGACCAGTAGAGGGATGGTTGCAGGTATTTCTTTGGTTGTGGTAGGAGGTGATGGGGAGTAGTTTGAATTTAACTTATAAGCCAGCAGCTTTGCTATAGTTTCAGGCTGGGTGTAAGTGTTGCCATTCATGATTAACCCGGCACATTGCTGAACATTTCCCCTGAGGATGCAAAAATCATTTAAAAAGTCTCATGGTTCTCTTTCACCTAGGAGACTATCTTTGTCTCGTAGTTTGCGTTGACAGATTTGACCAGCTCTCTAATTTGTTTGTTTAGAATGGTGAGTGTCATTTTCCACTGTTATGTCTATTCCTTCTTGGATTTGGAAAGGATTTATTTTCCTTTTGTTGAATAGCCTATTTATGCTAGGGGTCTACCAGGGTGCTTTATTTTACCAGTAGTCATAGGTTTGACTCAGACAGATACTGCATCCTCCATGCAGCTATGAATGTGGTTGCACAGTGCTTTTGTGTATAGCAGAGAGTAGGTCTCAGTGTCAATCAGGTTCAGAGGGACTTGGAAGTTTAATAATCTGTCACTTAGTTTGAGGTAATTGGTCTTAGTAAACTTCTTAACAGGTTTGGAGTTTGATGGGGGATCTAGGTTAGTTTCAATACTAAAGGAGATGATTTTGAGGTCAGATCTTACCAGTGAGGGTTAATCATGGTAGGGAGTTGCATCTGCCCATTGTTCAGAATTACCAGGTCTAAGATATTTGATCTTCTAGTTGGGGAGTTAACTAGTTGCTCCAGGGTGTTTGCATTGACGAAGTCCAAAAAACCTCTGAACAAGTGAATTATTGGTTGTATAAGTCTCCCAGTTTATGGAGGGGTTGTTGAAGTCACCCAAAAGTATGATGTTATGCTGAATGTTAAGAGATTTCAGTAGGTGTAGATAGGATGTGTGGTTTTCCAGACTCATGTTAGGGGATATGATGGGGGTGGGGGAGGTTGCACCAATGGTTAGTTGAGAATGGAGCAACTCATGCAAGTCATGTTGTTGCACCAGTCTAGCAGTATACCTTTCCTTTATCAACTATGAGATTGTTTTATCTTGAGCTGAGGAGGATCAAAATGCATTAAAGGCATTGCAAGTTTTGATAGCTGGTATGCTGTCCATGGTTCTGAACCATGTTTCCATGTCTATGCATGTCTGTGTTCTCCAGGGTGAAGAGTGCTTCCAGGGAGTGCTGTTTTTTATTTAAACTCCTAGAGTTGAGCAGCAGTATCTTTATGTGGTCATGAGTGATTTCTATTATGTTGGAAGGTTTAACAACCTGGCATGGCCTAAAAAGGCACTATGGGGATAGATAAAGTTGTTATTTCCCAGTATCTGGAAGCCAAATGATGATAAGTTCAAACCATCTCTGGCAAAGCATCATGGCTTGTCAATCAAGTCTCCCCAGGCTGACAGATATTGTGACACCAGAAACTACACCAATTGTTGAAGTTAATCATTTTTTGCTGGTACTGTGGCATCATCATTGGTGAAGGGAGAAGGCTACTCAAGGCTAGATTCATACCCATCTGGGGCACATATTCAGGCAGCTCCATCATGTCTCTCTTCTTATAGTCCAGAGAGGTATGTCTTAAGTCATCTATGCCCACATGGACTATGGTCATGTCATACTGTTACCTGTGGTTTAAAGACTTAACTGGATGTGTGATCTGGCAGATCCTGTCTCCAAACAGACAGCTCGCTGTGATCATCTTCTTGTTTAGCCTGGTAAGGGGGCATCAGCATGTCTAAGAATGGAATCCCCAACAACTAGAATGTTTGGCTGTGTGGTGCATTGTCTCATGGGTTTGGAAGTGGGGCTACTATGATTTTCAGAGTTTTGTGTTGTGTGATGTGTTGTCTTTTTTGAGTGTGCATGGGCCTACTGAGAAATGCTTTTAGGAGGTCTTGGAAGTTTAGTTAGATTACATGTGAGTACTTCCACATATTTGGGTCTATGTGTTTGTTCCTTAATGCCGGTAGTGAGTGTTTTGGGTGTAACACTGACAATTTGGTTTGCATTTTTCATTTGTATGTGAGAGCTTTGCCTCCAATGACACTGTGTAGTTACATCTCTCACACACTATGTTTGTTTATTCTAAAATTAGGTGGTTGTCAGTGAACATGAGATAGTTACTAAATCCACCAGGCTAGAAACAGAGATGTCAGATAAGTGCTTATCCCTTATACCAGATCCTTGGCAGATGGGAAGAATTGGGGGCAAGTCACTTAAAGGTCAAAGTGAGAGTATTTAGTAATATACTATAGGATGACCTGCAGTGGTGCTGCCCTCTGTTCAAACTGGCAACTCTTTGAGCAGTTATGAACAATGAGAAACTATGGAGAGTATTTCCTATACAGGATTTAAACTGGAGAGGTTTGTGTTTATGCAAGGCATGGGTAATCAGCAGAATGAAAGACTTTTGAACAGTTAAGCCTTCAGGCCAATCAGAAAAACACACAATAAGCCTTCCATCAGCATTTCCCAACTCAGATGGGTGAATCAGCCCTCTGCTCCCACCTTAGTGCAGAATAAAACCCTCTTAATGAAAAATGAAATGGATTTGAGCTCAAGTGCAGTAACAAATGCTTTACAATAAAAGGCAGAACTATTGCAGTATTAGGAATCCTTGGAAACAAGTTCAAAAACCCTGAGAAATGTTCCCAAATACAAACAAATTTGCACAAATGTAAGAAATTTTTACAAACACAGGAAAGCTTTATGAAACTTAGAAATATGTTGGCAGATTCAGAACAGCTTTTGCAGTATCAGAGGAGGTTAGGAAAGATCTGGATACTGTTAAAATGACCTAAGGGCAGTACAGTAACAAACAGATAGCATTTCTTTAACAACTGCAGGCTGGAAAACAAAGATAAATTCAAACAAATTGCTAAATGTTGCAGAGAATTGTTGCATAGCAATGAGATAGAGCAAGGGCAAAAAATACTTATATCAGCTTTGCAGGTCCACAGATGGCTTTAGATGCAATCCAAGGCCTTGTAGAAACAGGTGTCCAAGCCAAGCACAAGGAAGCTCTGAAAACATGAGGACAGTCTCATGAAAATGTAAGACATTTATACCAGCAGGATGAAAGACATTTACATAGTTAAGCCATCAGGCCAGTCAGATAAACATGCAATAAGCCTTCCACCAACAGTTTCAAACATGGATGGATTGAATCAGGCCTCATACTGGAATGCAGAATAAAACCCTCTTAATGTAAAACAAACTGGTTTTGAACTCAATTGCAGTAACAAATACTTTGCAACAAAAGGCAGAACTCCTGCAGTATCAGGAATCCTTGGAAATAAGTTCAGATACCCTGAGAAATCTTCCCAAATACAGAAAAAATGTACATAAATGTAGGAAAACTTCTACAAACACAGAAAAACTTTGGAAAATTTAGAAATATTTTGGCAAACTCAGAACAGCTTTTGCAGCACAGAACTGTTAAATAGCACTGAAACCGTTAGAACAAGTGCAAAAAAGTAATACTTGTATCAGCTTTGTAGGTCCACAAATGGCTTTAGATGCAGTCCAAAGTCTTGTAGTCACAGGTGTCCAAGCCAGGCATAGGGAAGCTCTGAATAAATGAGTTATGTCATAATTTCTATTGACATCACACTATCAAGACTGTCAAAGAAATGTGCTATACCTTCTATGAAACACTTCAAATTTTAATGATGTACACAATGGAAATATCAGGAATTTCTACCTTCTCACACAGAATTAAAAATAATCAGGTTGGAGCTTTCCTCATTAAATTTAATTTCTCAAAATCCATAATTAGATTTGTGAAAAATCATGGCAGATGCCACTTTTTCCGTTTTATGAAAGAGATACTGTTTTTTTTTTTTGTTTGTTTTTTTTTTTTTTTTTTTTTTACAGACTCTTAAAATATTGCAGTTCTAAATTTTATCTGATCTCAAAGTACTGGTGACCCTTTTATTAGCCTAAATCTGTTTTTTTTTTACTCTTTTGGCCACGTTCCTACCAGTCATCAGCCCCTTCCAACAGCAGGGTGAAAATCACCTGGGAGCAGTCATCATTCACGAAGGCATCAAGACTGGTTCAGCTTTTTCATTATTAGCCCTTGCACTCAGCTAAGCCCCAGAGGAAGTCATGCAATGCGTTGCTTTTGGAGGCCACCTTCTCACTCCCTCAAGGAAAATACCCTACAAGCAACCTCATCCCTGGTAAGCATAAGCAGTAGTTGTTCTGGTCTCCACCAGAGAAATCATGCTGACTCCATGTCAGCCTCCCCACCCAACCCCCAGCAGCAGTGAGTGGACCACACTCCCTCAGAATTCCACTCCCTACCTGGCTCCTCCAGTGCCAGGACTGCAAATCAAGCCCCAATCACCTGGTTCACAGTAAGGCCTCTATCCCTCTGTGCCTCAGAGCCAAGCTAAATCTGTTTTTTAACTCATTCATATATATCTATGCTTCCATTTAATACCCATAGCTCCTTATGGTTTCTTGAGATTTCTTTTAGTGGCTGACTGCCTTATGTAATTGATGGGTCTATGCTTACCAGTCAAACAGCACGTTGTTCGAATGTCCATTCAACGTAAACATATCACTGAAAGTTCTTTTCAAAGAAAGGCCATATGATTGTAAAAAATATCATCAAACAATCATATTTGCCCAACATAAAGAAAACGACATGAAGAACATACTTATTGGTAATGCAGGGATAAGTAAGTCTGCCCTTTCTCCACTTAAGTGCAATCTCAGAGTTGCTATATATAATTAGCATGGGGTGTGGATGAGCAGCCCCCTACATGAGAAGGATTCGGTGAACACTGAGGCTGTGCCCCCTATACCCCCTTAATTATATATACCAACTCAAAGGTCACACTACAGTGGGGAAAGGGCAGATTTCTTTACCCCCTACATTACTGATAAGTATGTGCTTCATGCCGTTTCCTTTATGTTGGCCAACTATGATCATTCAATGTAATTATATATGATCATATGGCTTTTCACTGAAAGGCACATTCAATGTTATGTGTGAGATGAATGGCCGCTCAGGGAATGTGCCATTCGATCACTAAACATAGACCCGTAAGTGACTCATCAATTAATAAAAGACAGTCTATGAAAAGTCAAGATATAAGCAAAAAAAAAAAGACTCTTAACACGTTTAATCAATGATGGCCTAAATTTAATATATTTTTTTAAACCTTTATTGAATTATCACTTAACACACAGGCAAACATACATTTATATCAAAGAAAATAAGCATATTAATATATTCCCAGTTGCAAACATTATACATCATATAAATTCTTTTGTATAATCATCATCAATCCAATATTATATTCATTGATCAGTTTCTGCCTTCCAGTAAACCTCCCTCCCTCCTACTGCAATGCATTATTCTGCATGTATTGTTCCCTCACTTTCCATTTTTTCTATGTAATTTACCCCTGCCCTTTTCTAAAGATCCCACTTCCAGTTTTTTTCTCTCTCTTATAATATTCAATAAATCAAATACAGTTGGTTTAGACTTTGAGTTCCATTTTATTTAACATTTGTTTACCGGGAAAGTCCAACTTGGAACAAAGCCAATTTTCAGCAGAGGCCTGGGGAGAAATGCTCCAGATGTATGTCTTTGTAAGCCTAAATATGAGGTATCTATCTCTGTTTGCCACTTGGTATTTATATTTTCATTTTACATTTGTATTGTAATAATATAGATAACTGCATGCTGTTGAGGGGCATGGTCTAAAATGGTATGTTGGGAGACAGAAAATGCATTGCAACTGCCCATGCATGGTAAAATATAAAGCAGATGTAGCTAGTTGTTTGCTAGTAATTATGAAGATATTCAGTATTTCCATTTCCAATTGTACATAGTCTTTTCAAAAAAAATTAATTTAGAAGCTATTGCACAACATTAGGTGACACCTTAGGTGATGCTGAAAGAAATTGCCATTGATATTTGTACTACAGACTACATATCTTGAGAGATCCACAGGATTATACATATTGTTAATTGTACAAATAAGCTTACTTTGTCATACTACCATAAATGCATCAATAAACAAGTACTCAGAGAGGAATTTATTTCTGCCATACCAGTCCAAGATCTGGCTGAACAAAAGTGCCTTGCCACTACAGATGGGATTCAGAGAAGATCTTCGCTGGTGAGCTATAGTAGTGCTATATTGATAAAGGGTGATTCAGAAACATGCAAAAGCAGCATATAGCAAAAGCTCATTAGCAGTTCATCGGCATATTTCTGAACAGACCATAGTTCAATTAGAAGTTACTAGTGGCTGCAAATATGTGCATGCTTTGGCACACACACACACACACACACACACACACACACACACACACACACACACACACACACATACATACGATACTTTGTAGTTCTTCAGTGCTTACTTGCTGTGGCACTAAAAGCTCTGTACCTACCACAAACATCAATGGATGTACGATGTCAAAAAACAGTTTACATTTTTATCACTATGTCTCTAAATAGCACAATTCAGTTAGAGATTTGCTGTTCTGAACTGTTTGGAAGTTTCTAGAAGGCCAGTGCTTGCTTGGGCTAAAGGGAAGTCTCTGTGTTCACCAGTGGGAGTGGTTAACATTGAACAGCCTGCCTGTCCCTGGAGGAGTGGTTACTACCTAGAAGCTGTAGTTTTATTGGCCATTTTGGGTCAATTCTAAACTCCTTGATCTGTCTCTCTTAAAACCCTACAACTCTCTTTTTGAGCGGTTTTGCGCACTGAGCAGCATTGGGCAGCGCTGCCTAAACAGGTTTAAAGTATTCCAGGCTCCACAAAGTCTGCTCTTCACTTTTTCCCTTAGAACTGTTCAAACTCTCAAAGTAATCACTCTATTCTCTTTCTAAAGCCCTGCACTTGCTCAGCTCATATAAGGAAACACTAACTAACTAAAGCACTACACCCTCCTTTACTTAAGTATTAGGCTCCCGATTGGTCCTTCCTGATCAAGTGAAAAATCAGTTCCCTTCCCTAATCTGATCAGTAAAAAAACAGTTCCCTATACTAATCTGGTATGTCCAAGGGTCAGTTTCAAGGTTACTCTCCAGTCCAGCTGGTGAATCTGGGAATTTCGAGGCAATGTTACAATTCCCTTATGTACACAGACAACCCTCACCTCCTTCCAACAAACTCTAATACATGTGAGAGATGCAGTTACACAGCCAAACTGGAGGCAGAGCTCTCTCAACCTAAGACTGGCACAGTCAGTCAGGAGAAAAAGGTAACCACCCACACCACAAATCCAGTCTCACACAGACCTATTGCATCTGCATACCCAACACATAAACACACAAAAACATACTCGGAGGCTCTAAATAAAAATCTGCCTAAACAGCAAAGACCTCCTAAGCAGATATCCAAGCAACAACCACCCCCCAACAATACCCACGAATCACATATCTCACAAAATCAGTGTGCCTCACAGTCACAGCCCTTAATGCCAAACAACACATCAAATATACTTGTTATAGGGGACTCTATTGTCCGGCACACTGACATCCCGCTCACCAGACTGAACAAGGAAAAGGTCACTGTAAGCTGCCTGTCGGGTGCCAGGATCCGCCACATAGCGCAAGCACTCAGGTCACTCCAAAGCAAGTACAAGTATGACTCCATCATTGTCCATGCTGGTGTGAATGACCTGAGACGTACCTCCCTGGACTACATGAAAAGAGACATAGAGGAGCTCTCTGACCATGTAGCCCAGGCTGGTATGACCCTGACCTTGAGTAGCATCTTGCCCTCACCAAGAATGATGCCACAGTATAAAGACAAAATGATCAGTTTCAACAATTGGCTAAAGTATTGGTGTCATTCAAAGGGGATCCAGTGTCTGTCTGCCTGGGATGACATGCTCGACAAGCCACGTTGCTTCGCTAGGGATGGCTTGCACCTGTCACCCTTAGGCTTTCGTATACTGGCCAAGGCTCTTGCCACCCCTATAGTGCCTTTTTTAGGCAAGGCTCAAAGGACAAACCCACCTCCATAGACAACCCAAGGATAAAAAAACTAAAGGTAATGCTACTCAATGCCAGAAGTCTAAACCTCAAGATGCATGCACTCGAGGATCTCCTCAGTATGGAGAAAATCGATGTCTGTGTAGTAACAGAAACCTGGTTCAAGGCTCCTGAGACCACCCCAGCACTACCAGGTTATAACTCATACCATGCGTTTCGGCCCCAAAACTCGGACCGAAGCACAAAAGGAGGGGGAGTATCTATATTCATCAAAGATACCTACACCTCCAGGTTAGTGGCCCTACATGAAGCATCGGAAACCATCCATGTGCAACTAACAACGGCAAAACTGCCTTTCAGTTTGTAGCCTGCTACATAACACCCTCCCTATTACAGGAACTCCGCTTGGCATTCCTGAGAACACTGGAGAATATAAAGGTCTCTCCAAACACTATGTTATTGGGTGACTTCAACTACCCAAGCATCGACTGGGAAAACTACTCAAGCCGAAACACCCTCGCCCAACGGTTCATTGAATTTATAAACTCTAACACAATGGAACAACTGGTCACCACTCCCACAAGAGGGAACAACATATTGGACCTGGTCATCACCAACATGGGGACTCTATGTTCCACACCAGAGGTAAACCCTCATTGGTAAGATCAGACTATAAACAAATTTCCCTGGACATCCATATCCTGTCCCCACCCCCAGCCAAGGAAATCACTGTAAAGAATTTCTCAAAAGCCAACTTTGCACTTTTCAAGACTGAGGTGGAATCCTTCAAAGCCCCTGGACCAGAGGATAATGCAGCCCAATCCGCAGAATCCTTTACAACTGCATTCTATGAGCACCTGCAGGAATGCATGGATCGTGCTATCCCAAATAAAACCAAGACTCACTCCTCCAAAAACAGGAGACTACTCTGGTGGACCCCGGCCATAAATAAGCTATACAACAGAAGGAGGAAGCTACTACATGACAGAGCAAATTCCCAAAAAGGGAAGGCATCTCTGATCAGTATTAGCAAGAAACTTCGATCCCTCATAAAATCATCAAAGGCCAGCTTCGAAAGAAAAATTGCCCTAGACACTAAAGATAATCACAAGGCCTTCTTTAGTTATGTCAGGAACATGGGCGGAAACTCCCAGATATGCTCTGAATTGTTGCATAACGGTACAAAATATACCAAACCTACAGACATAGCCAACATCCTGGCAGACAGATTCAGTGGAAACTGCTGCCACCCCCTCCCCCCCAAAGGAGCAAATGCCTATCCCAACTGAATGTAACCTCCCTGACATCACAGATGCACAGGTGAAAGCTGCCCTCTCCAAAGCAAAAAACACAGCATCTATGGGACCAGACGGTGTCCCAGGCTGTGTCTTACATGAGCTCCAAGAAAAACTGAACCCTCACTTTAAGTCACTGTTCAAACTTAGCCTTACTACAGGATATGTACCCAAAGAATGGCATACTGCTACACTGGTCCCACTCCACAAAGGTGGTGCCACAACAGACCCTGGAAACTATTGCCCCATAAGCCTGACTAGTCTGGTCTGAAAAGCTATGGAGCGTATTATCATGGAACTCATAAACAAAGACATTGGGAACCTCCAGACACTGGACCCTACCTAATTCGGCTTTGTTAAGGGCAGATCTTGCCTCTTAAACCTAGTTGATTTCTTTGAAACAGTTACCAAAGCCATAGATGAGGGTAAGGTAGTCCACACAGCCTACCTGGACCTCGCAAAAGCCTTCGACACATTACCCCACTCGGGCATCATAAATAAGCTTACCAGCTTAAATATCAACCCCTATATCACAAGATGGGTTGCAAACTGGCTCAGAGATAGAACCCACATGGTCAGAATCGCAGGTGCCATGTCCGAATCCAAACCAGTTACAAGTGGCATTCCACAGGGCTCAGTTCTGGGACCTCTCTTGTTCGGTATATACTTCTCTGAGGTTCATGCTAACATGGGGGGATTATGGCTGACAAAGTTCGCAGATGACTGCAAACTGGGGGCCATAATCGAATCTCCAGCTGACACAAGCATCCTCCAAAAGGGTCTCACAGAGATGGATGCTTGGTGCCAGAGCCACGGCCTCAAGCTAACTGCTAAAAAGTGCATAGTCATCCCCTTTGGGAAAAACAAGGTGCCCACAAATTACCACATAGGTGGTAATCCATTAAGTATGGAAGAAGTAATTAGAGATTTGGGGACCAACGTAGATAGCAATCTCTCCTTTGATAATCACGTTGCCAAAGTGGTTAGAAAGACCTTCTATATAGCCCACCTTATCACGAAAGGGTTCGCATCTAGATCAAGAGAGGTCATTGTACCCCTCTACTCGTCACTCATCAGGCCCATAATTGAATACAATGCCCCTTTTGGGATGTGCCTTACCCGACACCTGCAGCAACTAGAGAGACCCCAAAAGTACCTCACCAAGAGGATCATGGGCTACAAACAGATGTCCTATGCAGCTCGACTAAAGAAACTCCAGCTCTAGTCAGTTGCTTACCGCCTACTCAGAGGCGATCTATGCTTGACGTACAAAGCCATGTCAAACCCAGAATTAATGGACATGCTCCACCTCAAAAAATCCAAGTCCCTTAGAGATACACACTCCAGGGACCTAAACCTCAGCACAAAAATAAATCGGACATGCTGGAGGGACAGATTCATTTCCCAGAGGCTCCCCTCACTCTGGAATAGAATCCCAATTCATGTTAGACATAGCCCCTCGCTGACCCTCTTCAAGCGAAATCTGGACACGTGGATGGGAAATTGCAAATTCACCCCTGGGATCTCTTCTGTGTCCCTGCTAGACAGAGGCACAGTAAACTAATCTTAAAAGGGTACCTTCTGTGACCTACTTTACAGAGGCACAGTAGGCTAATCTAATAGGGAGGCAGAAGCCAAATGCACTCTGGCTAGGCTTATAAATGCCCTAGGGCAGATAGCCTAGTATCTGCCTATGAACCTATGAACCTATGAACAGTAGAACTTAACTTTGAATCATTCTGCTGTACTATTCTGATACTGTAGTCAGTCTCAAAGGAAGTATCCATCCATCCATCCATCCACAAGTCGTTTTTTTCCATTTTTGCACATGGGGTTGGGGTGCTATTTCAAAAGTGACAATCATCTACAGCCAAGGTTTACACCACTGGGTGGCTAGCCCTGTAGCAGGGTAGTCCTCAAGGAAGTATACATTGTTAATTTGATTTAGCTATGCCCCTGGCCTGCTGCATTTGCATGTAGCTTTCTTCATGTTGTAGCCAAATTGCTCTGTCACAACACAATCAGCAATTCTACTAAAAATAGGACTGAACAGTGTGGTATGTGTTTCTGAATCTCTGCCTATATGTCTGAGTTATACACTTTCCAAGGTTTGCAAAGTTGTTTGTGAATCCTTAGAATAAAATACAATTCTGAATTGTGAACATTATAATATATTACAATATTGATGTAAAGTCTATAAATACATTGCTTGTTATCACTGTAGCAAATACATTTTACTGAGAATATTGGCGTGTCTTACCTTTTACTAGCATTTACTATTTATAAGATATTTGTTTTGTTTTGCCTATGGCTTTTAATTTGATTTTCAGAAATAGCTGGGAATGTTTTGAAGTGTATAATCTGTTAGCTGCATGACATTCCACAGCTCATAGGTATTAATGAGGAAACCTCACTCATACGCTCCATTTGTTTTTTCTCCCTTCTGATTCTTCTCAAAGCTACTGTAACAATATTTGGAACATATGCTGCTGGTAACACTGCACCATCTTTCTAAATATGATGGAAAGCTGGCAGACAGCTGAAACATAGAAGGTTATGATCATGTCGCTCATCATAACTGGTTTATTATCTGTTCAAGACATGGATGCCAAGAAATTCACCTCAAGAGCACATAAAATGGATCAGAGACCCTGTCATAATTCTTTGTAGTACATGGACCTTTAACGGCTCCATAAACTACTGCTAAAAAAAAAGGTGCTAAGTGTTTTGCCAGCTTTCAAAGCTGTAAGGCACTTAAAAAGTGCTGTCAAAAAGACAGCATAGCAAATCTTAAGCTAAGCAAAGAAAGTCAGGGAAAGATTACTGACAAAGATAACACGCAGGAAGAAAGCTGTTTTTAATTCTGTTGCTGTTGTTTTCTGGTCAGTACTGGCAGATTTAACTGCCTAGCATGGCACCTAATCTTAACAAATGAAGCACAGGCTGCTTAACAATTGTTAACTAACCTCAGGTCTCCTGCTATAGAAGTGCTTGACTGATTTTCCTTTTCTGGATATCAGAGTGTAATTATCACACTCCATGCACTATATCTATATAAATCATTGTACCCCCCCTCCCTGCTTAAATAATCAGCCTGCATATTTTGAACAGAGCCAGACTATAACTGTGCATTCTCACTGAGAACATTTTCATTATGCATAGCCTCCAAGTCAAATGATATAAAATTGCAGAGAATCAAATACATTATCATCTATCTGTTATTAAATCTGTTTCATATTTTATTTTTACATGTAAGTGTTTTTTCTGACTTGGCAGTTCTATATAATGGCTGGAATAATTAAGCAATTTACACATCAGTACTTGATGCCAGAGCCAGCTGCTGCACTAGGCAATATAGGCAGCCACCTAGGGCCCCATGACTGGGGGTGGTGGTGCCACTGGCCAGGAAGTTTCAATGTTTCAGTTAATTAATATATATATATCTAGTAACCGAAAGCAACGCAACTCAAAAAAGTACAATATCCAATCCAGTAGCAATAAAGGCTCTCCTCCGAACACAATTCACCAAGTTAACTCTCCAAGTTGTATCTCCAAGATAGTCCACAACAACGAAATAAATTAAAATAACATATAATTTATTGTATAAACAAACAATAGGACAACTGATTGAGCACTTTCATCTCCTGCACGGAGACTTCTTCAGAATCTGAAGAAGTCTCCGTGCAGGAGATGAAAGTGCTCAATCAGTTGTCCTATTGTTTGTTTATACAATAAATTATATGTTATTTTAATTTATTTCGTTGTTGTGGACTATCTTGGAGATACAACTTGGAGAGTTAACTTGGTGAATTGTGTTCGGAGGAGAGCCTTTATTGCTACTGGATTGGATATTGTACTTTTAATATATATATATATATATATATATATATATATATATATATAAAAAATACTTCTTAATGCTATAGTGGTGGAGTCTTCTCTTTCAAGGAAAACTGCGTGCATCACATGTACACATGCCACTGTGAATGTAGAGTCATTCCATACCTGCGAACAGAATTTAAACTAGCAGTTGCACTGAGAAAGTAAGTCTCTGTGTGTGTGTGTGTGTGTGTGTGTGTGTGTGTGTGTGTGTGTGTGTGTGTGTGTGTGTGCGTGTGTGCGTGTGTGCGTGTGTGTGTGTGTGTGTGTGTGTGTGTGTGTGTGTGCGTGTGTGCGTGTGTGCGTGTGTGTGTGTGTGTGTGTATCCATGTGCTGCTGTGTGAGAGTAGAGAGAAGGTAGGTGTATGTGCACTTGTTTGTTTAACACACTTCTCAACTGTCAAGATTTAGCCTCATAGCTGTGGTCTGTTTCTCATAAAAGTTGTGTGTTTTTTTCTGGCAAATCATGGGGGATTGAAGTAATTAAATAATGACAGATATACAAGTTTCAGACTTCATAGCCTTCAGGAAAATGAATCTTAACACAGAACCTGTTACTCTAGTAACTTTCTAAGTTAAAAATAGCAATATTTAAAATATGTCCCTATTTTCGGGCCTTTGTATCCCCACTATTTTTGGCTTTGTCCAGATTTCTTGCACTGAGACTTTGAGAGGCATGCATGCCTCTCAACTGTCCAGATGTTAACAGAATGGCCAGATTTTTGCCTCATATTTTAGCCTATTCCTCATAAAATGTACGGTTTTCTGTCAAATGATTGAGGGTTGAAATAAGTATATCTTAAGCATTTGAGTTTCAGACTTCATTTCCTTCAGAAAATGCATGCTAAGATGAACATTCTTATTCTAGCAACTTAAGTTTATGAGAGCAATATTTAAAATGTGTCCCTATTTTTGGGCCTTTATCCCCCATTATTTTAGGCTTTGTCCAGATTTCTTGTTCATAGGTTCATAGATTAGTTCCAGGCTAGCTGCCTTTGTGGGTCATTTTAAGCCTAGCCAATTACCCCATTTGAGAATCAAACCCTGTACCTTGTGTTTGTAAAAGTAAATACCTTAACCATTATGCAACCTCCCACCAAAATTAATCTAAGTTCCAGGTGTGGTAATAGAATCCAGAACCTTCTGCACAAAAGGTGAAGGTGCTACTTGTTGAGCTGCGAACTTGAGCTACTCAGACTGCAAACTTGTTTTAAGAGGTTGACAGGTATGGAGATATGGTATGTAATGCCCTAGTTAGACAGGCTGTTAGTCATTTAACTTGATCAGGCTTGACCCTGTAAAGTGGACAAGAGCCTGAATACTCAACACCAACTATAAGACTGCTGAAGGAATTGTGAGCTTCAGTGGAAACGAGCCTGAATCCCCTGTACCAACTACCAGATGGTTGACAGAATTGTGAGTTTGAGTTTCAGTACATTTTCAGGGAATTATGTGGTCAGTGCATTTTCAGGGAAGAGAAGTTTACTGTTGTTCATTCTAAGTCTGTTTTCAATATGCAACCGTTTTGTTTAGCAAATGACACTCACTGTTTGTGTTGTTAAATTTGAAAGCAGTGTTAGTAACATAATTGCCGTTGGTGCAGAATGCTGTGGATTCTACTTCACACCATGTAGATGGAGTGCTGATATTGCAGTGCCCTTTCGATTGCTGATTATATGGTGAATTTTAGGGGGATAGGGGTTCAGCATTCCTGAGTGTATTCTCCTTTGTATGAGATGCCTAGTAAATATGAACTTGTCAGTTTGGCAGTAATTCCCTATTGCAATATTACCAGCTTACCAATTTTTTTAACGTAGCATAGGCAATTAATTCTTCAAGGGCAGCAGGCACTGAATTTGTAGATGAAGCACTGAAATGTAAAGCTGTTTGCCAATAACAACCTCTTCATTAGTTACAGATCTCTTTAATGTGGAATTATTCAGATGACTTGCTTCTGCAGAGATTGTGCTTATTGACTAATATTGGTGGGTTGTAATGACAGACGTTTGAGTGGCCTTTTATGATTTAAATTTTGTGAAATGGATAGTTTTGTCATTATTGGTTCATACATTTTGTTTCATTCCTTACTGGAAGACTGTTCAAAACTATTAATTTAAAACACATTCTAACAAGTAGTGCTGTTTTATACAAGGACTATAATTTAATACAATCAGGAAGGTGAATCAAAGAAAACATACATGTATGCATGGTCCTAAAGGTGTGTGCAAGGGGGCTATGGTTTGAAAACAGCCCAAAGGTAAACTTAATCCTCTGCTGCCAGATGCATTTTCTTTGAATGTGGGTTTTAATGCCATTTCAATGTATCAAGGTTCAAGGGCAGAGAGGTTTACTGCTCATGCTAAGTCTGTTTCATTGTGAGACTAAATGTTTGTTTATCAAATGGCTATTAGTGTTTATGCTATTTTATTTCAATGTAATCATTGTAGAAGTAAAGAAGAAAACAATATGCACACTGACAAGTTTGAATTGTGTTTATGGTAAATGGTCAGAAATAGCTAAGTCGTGGAACACTGGAATGGCTGGGTGGTAGGAGGTTGCTGCAGGAGGGGTTGCTATGGGGGGGCTCAATCTATTACCCTGCCTAGGGCCCCATTTGACCATGATCTGGCTCTGCTTGGTGCCTCAAACATTTGACCATATGCAATTTTACAATCTGTGCTAGTGCCTGGTTAATCATCATTCTCATTGGATTCATCATCAGCTGGTTCAGTTTCTATCATTTGAATATATTGCTGATGAGAGAGAGGTTTTAGCTATCTATTCACTCAGAGTATTATCCATAACGTCTGCAGTGAAGTACCCCTCTATTGTACTCCACACTTCTCCCCCTGTTCTATCAGAAGCTGCTGTAAGGTATGACCACTTCTGTTTCTGTCAAACTCCACTTACCGTTACTGCTTGCCAGCTTCCTCCTCCAGCTCCAGAAACAACACTGTTTTGTGCCAAGATTGTTCTCATCTCTCTACCTCCTTTCTGTTTATTTTTTATTTATTTATTTTACATTTGTTGACCGGGCTAGTCCAACTGGATACGTGTCCATTTTCAGTGGAGGCCCGAGGAGAAAAGCTCCAAAACAAAAACATACAAAAATATATATACTAAAAGTAACATACAAACTACTTGTAAAAAACTAAATATACTTAAAAATATAAAAACATCTGATGCTGAGATTTGGAGAGAGATTAATATAGAGTAATGCATCTTCAGTTTAATATAGTATACAAAAAGAAATAAAAGTACAGTATCTGGTAGGAACTAAACCTGGTAGGTAGTACTAATTAGTATTTAGTAGTGACGAAAAAGTGGTTAAGTGGGTAGCAGATAGATTAGAGAATAACAGCTAGGCAGGGTTAGTACATGAACATAACCAATGGTTAGAGAAGAAAAGTTTTAGATTATTTTTAAATAGTGGGAGAGAGGTTAGGGTTGTAAGGTCTTGTGGTAGATGATTCCATATTTTACCAACATAGTTAGAGAATATGGAGTCACCTGCTGAGTTCTTGGATAAGCAAGTGTGAATCAACATTTTGTTAGCAGAGCGTAGATTTTTCAAGTTGTAATAAGGTTTTATGAGGGAAGAGAGAATAGGGATATTATTGGGTTGGTATAGGGCTTTATGGGCGATTATAAGTTGGTTAAAATGTAATAAGTGTGGTAATTCAAGCCACTCAAGTTGTTTTAGGTTCAGGCAGTGATGAGTCCTGTAAGGTGTATTTGTAGCAAATCTGGCGATGTTGTTATAAGCTCTGGCTAGTTTGTTAAGATTGTTTGTAGAAAGATTGCTGAATATTGGGGAAGCATATAATAGGGTGGAAATTAAGTGGGTTCTAGCTATTGTGGTTCTGGCAACTGGTGTCAAGAAGGGTTTTATTCTATATAGGGATCCAAGTTTTTTATTAGTCAGTTCTATTGTATTGTTTATGTGAGTGTCAAACTTTAATTGATTGTCAGTTGTGATTCCTAGGAGTTTGGTGGTGTGGTCTGGAGAGATAACAGTATTGTTGTTTGATGTAAGTGTAAAATGAAGTGGGGGAGACAAATGAGAGGGTTTAAAGAGCAAAAGTTTGTTTTTTTTTGGGGGTTGAGCAGAAGACAGTGGTTGGAGAACCATTCTTCTATAGTGGTAAAGGCTTTTTGTGTTATAGAATGAAGTTCAGTTTGAGATGAGGCAGAGCTGATGATAGTAGAGTCATCTGCATATTGAATACAGGTGGAGAGTGGGGTAGAGAGATAGAGGTCATTTATGAAAATGGAAAAGAGAAGTGGACCTAAAATAGAGCCCTGAGGAACACCTAGGGAGGTGGGAAGGAGATCAGAAATATGGTTTTGCCAGAGAACTGCTTGTTTACGGTTTTCTAAGTATGATGTAAACCAGTTCATAGCAAGATTGTCCAGTGAGAGGGACTTCAGTTGGTGGAGGAGAAGTTGATGATTAACCATGTCGAACGCTTTAGATAGGTCAACAAAGAATGCTGAGGAAAGAATATTGTTATTACGATTATTGTTGATAGAGTTAGTAAAAGACAGCAAGGCAGTGGTAGTACTGTGAAATGGACGGAAACCATGTTGGCAGTTAGCAAGGAGATTATTCTGAACTAGGTGAGTTATTAATTGTTTGTGGATACATTTCTCCATAATTTTAGCAAGTGGAGAGAGTAGAGCTATAGGGCGATAGTTGGAGAACTCAGTAGAGTCACCACCTTTGTGAAGTGGGATGATGTGTGAGATTTTCCAAATAGATGGAATGGTGCCTTCTTTTATAGTTCTATTGATCAATATGGAGATTGGGAAGGCAATGGCTTTGACTCCTATTTGGAGGTATTCTGCTGGTAGTTTATCAGCTGAGGGGGTAGTAGGTTTTAGTTTTTGAAGTAAGGAGGAGATATAGGAGGTGGGTATAGGTTCAAGGTGAAAAGGAGGGGGAATGGCGCTTGGGCTTGGCAGATTGGGGGTATCAGGGTTTAGTTGATTTGCTAGATTTAATATAGTAGTAGTAAAGAAAGTATTAAAGGCATTTGCTGTTTGTATTGGACAATCAGGTTTGGAGTCTAGTGGATAAGGTGTGTCAACTTTGCCTGGGGAAAGTAATGTGTTAATAGTAGACCAGAATTTTTGTGGCTGTTGAAGGGAAGTTTGCTGGAGCTGGATATAAAAGTTCTTTTTATCTTGTAGGATAGCTTTTTTTGTTAGGTTTCTTTGTTGTCTAAAAGTTTGGCGATCAATAGTGTCTTTTGTGGTACGCCATTTGGCCCAAGATTTATTTCTATTATGAATTAGTTTTTTAGTTGAATTAGAGAGCCAAGGTGCTGGTTTGTTTTTCATTCTTATGGAACGCATTGGGGCATGATGGTCTAGGATAGCTAGGAAAGAGTTATTGAAGTAATTAACTGCTTCATTAATAGGGAGTGACTTAAGGGGGGACCAATTACATTGTTTAAGTTCTGTTAGAAACAGTTCGTTGTTAAAATTTTTTTGCAACGGGCAGTTCTGACTGGAGTGGGGATACTTAAACTTGTTTTATGTCTAATGATGTATATTAGAGAGTGATCACTAAGGTCATCTGGGAGAGTTCCTGTTGAATAGTTATGTGGTGGACCATTAGTTAGTATCCAATCTAGGATGGTTTCTTTATTATTAAGTTTGTTTGTTCTGGTTGGAGAGTTAATAAGTTGTGTGAAGCCATACAGGTTAATCAGGGTGGATGGGTTGGTGTTGTTACATAAGTACCAGTCGATATTAAAGTCTCCTAGTAGAATTGTTTCTTGAGGGAGATTTGAGGACAGCCAGTTTAATAGGTCTTCTAATAGTGTGTGATTATTACCTGGGGGGAGATAGGTGCAGATTATGTTAACTGATTTGTGTGAGTTTAGTTGGAGTTTAGTAATAATTATTTCTAAGTTGTTGTCAAAGGGTAGTTTTTGATTTATTTTGTTGATTTGTAGTCCTGTTTTGTAGAGAATTGCTACCCCACCACCTTTTTTATTTTTGCGGTCTTGTCTAAAGATACAATAGCCTGGGGGAATAATTTCAGTGTCTTTTATTGTAGGTTTGAGCCATGTTTCGGTTAGGCAGAGGATGTCAAATTGCTGGACATCTAGAAGAGCATGAATTTGTGGTATTTTGTTGCATATGCTGCGTATGTTTAGATGGGCTATAGAAAGTGATTTGGAGTGTTTGGTTGGTGGTAAAGGGATTGTATTAGGGATTGTATTAGGTTTGTTACAGTTAGTGGGGGCTGGGTGTTGGTTTGGTCCTGGGTTGGGGTGAATGTCACCATGTGTTAAGGAATGGATTTGTGTAAAGTTGTAGTACTGGAGAGGTTTACAATGATAGTTGCATAATTTTCTAATATTTGGAATTGAGTATCTGATGTGAGTTAGGTGGTGATATTTGGCTTGATAGTACCTAGGCTTGTAGATGGCATTAAAAGAGCTTATTGATGAAGGTAGAGAAGTTGTTAGAGTTTGTTGGGAAGGGATAGTAAGAGTAGAGAAGAGGGGTTGTTCATAATACGTTAAGAGGTAAGTAGTGGTAAGAGTTGTTAGGAGTGAGAGTACTAGTAGCCATTGGAATCGGTTAGGCATAGTAGAAGAGTATAGTAGATATTAGAGGAGAAGGAGAAAAGAGAGGGTTTACTATATGTAGGATAATATAGATAGTGGTGGAAGGAGATTTATACTTGAGGAGAGTAGAAGTATAGATATGGGGTGTGGCTGTTGTAGATTCTTTGATTGGCTGTTGGTGAAAGGGGGAATTGGCTGTTATGGAAAATAGTGGGGGAATTTTCCCAACACTGTGACCGCATTACTCTGGGCATTATAAATAGCACTTTAGGTGTCCCCTGAAAATAGGCTACAGGCTAAATGGTCAAACTCAAAATAAATAAAAAAACAAACACATAAATACTAGTTTTGCACAACTTCATTGACTTATCTCAGTCAAATCACTATCATAAATAAATTAATTTACAGGCAAAAACAAGCAAAATATGTTCCAGCCTGCATGCAAGGTTGAACCACTCTAAATATTAAGGACAATCTAATGGTAAAGACAGGGAGCAGAAGCAAAGTTGGAAAATCTTTAAGATCTTGAAAAGAGTATTTTAACGGAATGAAACTGCAGCATTCTGGGTA
Organism: Protopterus annectens; assembly: GCF_019279795.1. Lineage (NCBI taxonomy): Eukaryota > Metazoa > Chordata > Ceratodontiformes > Protopteridae > Protopterus > Protopterus annectens. Next base: position 1,359,449,506 of record NC_056729.1, on the reverse strand, counting down.
GTACAACTTGTGCAATGATTCTCCTTTCTTTAAGATTCAAGAGATGATTGATCCCGTACCCTTACCAAGCCCTTTGAGAACACATTAAGTAACTGTTTCAGCAAGTTCTAGGAAGCTTAACTTAAAATCAGTCACAACTTGTAAGTGCTTCCCTTTGGGAACTACTTTTAACAGATTATCATAAGTATCTAATAACTAAATATACTAAGATTTGATAGTTGTTTACCAAAATGTATACCTTTTTGATTTTAACTGTTTTGTATTAGCTGCCATTTAGCTACTGTTTTACATTGTTGAAAACTACTTAATTTGAGGTTGTCTGAATTACTGATCTTAAGGTGATGGGTCTGTTTTTAAGATAAGATGAGGGCAAGGTAGTCCACACAGCCTACATGGACCTCGCTAAAGCCTTCGACACAATACCCCACTCGGGTATCATAAATAAGCTTACCAGCTTAAATATCAACCCTTATATCACAAGATGGGTTGCAAACTGGCTCAGAGATAGAACCCACACGGTCAGAATCGTAGGCGCCATGTCCGAATCCAAACCAGTGGCGTCCCACAGGGCTCAGTTCTGGGACCTCTCTTTTTCGGTATATACTTCTCTGAGGTTCAGGCTAACACGGGGGGATTATGGCTGACAAAGTTCGCAGATGACTGCAAACTGGGGGCCATAATCGAATCTCCAGCTGACACATGCATCCTCCAAAAGGGTCTCACAGAGACGGATGCCTGGTGCCAGAGCCACGGCCTCAAGCTAAATGCTAAAAAGTGCATAGTCATCCCCTTTGGAAAAAACAAGGTGCCCACAAATTACCATATTGGTGGTAATCCATTAAGTACGGAAGAAGTAATTAGAGATTTGGGGACCAATGTAGATAGTAATCTCTCCTTTGATAATCACGTTGCCAAAGTGGTTAGAAAGACCTTCTATATAGCCCACCTTATTACGAAAGGGTTCGCATCCAGATCAAGAGAGGTCATTGTGCCCCTCTACGCATCACTCATCAGGCCCATAATTGAATACAATGCCCCTTTTGGGATGTACCTTACCCAACCCCTGCAGCAACTGGAGAGACCCCAAAAGTACCTCACCAAGAGGATCATGGGCTACAGATTTCCTATGCAGCTCGACTAAAGAAACTCCAGCTCTACTCAGTTGCTTACCGCCTACTCAGAGGCGATCTATGCCTGATGTACAAAGCCATGTCAAACCCAGAATTAATGGACATGCTCCACCTCAAAAAAATCCAAGTCCCTTAGAGCTACACGTTCCAGGGACTTAAACCTCAGCACAAAAATAAATAGGACATGCTGGAGGAACAGATTTATTTCCCAGAGGCTCCCCTCACTCTGGAATAGAATCCCAATTCATGTTAGACATAGCCCCTCGCTGACCCTCTTCAAGCGAAATCTGGACGCGTGGATGGGAAATCGCATATTCACCCCTGGGATCTCTTCTGTGTCCCTGCTAGACAGAGGCACAGTAAACCAATCTTAAAAGGGTACCTTCTGTGACCTACTTTACAGAGGCACAGTAGGCTAATCTAATAGGGAGGCGGAAGCCAAATACACTCTGGCTAGGCTTATAAATGCCCTAGGGCAGATAGCCTAGTATCTACCTATGAACCTATGAACCTATAAGCCTTCCAGATATAAATTTTCTTGACCTACAGCTATAATGACTTTATTTTGATCTTCGTTTTTTATGTTCAGTTGTAGTTTGATGTTTTGAAATTCAGCTGCATCTAATTTAGTTTGTTTCTGTTAAAATGTATTGTTAAATAAAAAAAAATGCTCGAAAACTGTATCTTTTGTTTTTTTTCCTAAAATGTGGAATGCACTTTCACTCAAATTATGAAGCTTATCTGTTCTCAGTCAAGACAGATTCAATGATAAAGTGCATTATTTCAGAGAATCTAGTTGTAGCTGTTAAAGCACACTTAAAAGTGTATGCTATGAGGAAACTTAGAAATGGATGAAGGAAGTTACCTTTGCTATGGCATACCAGCTGATCTACTGTTCTTCCAGTGTTGAGACCTATAATTTAGACTCATTTTTTTTTTTTGTGTGTGTGTGCTGTAGTCTTTAGCTTGTAATGAAACAAGGCAAACACACAAGATGTCTGTGGTAATCTCTATGAGTATGCATTCCAATTACTGCTATAGTCCAAGCTAAGTAAATGTACCCCACAGAGCCATAGGAAGGGCATGGCAGAGGGGGCAACAGCACTGGGAGCCAACTGTATGGATAAAGAACAAGTTGACACAGTTTATAAGATCTCATTACAGCAGGCATATCAGTGATCATAGCACAATTACTGGAACAACAGCTTGTAAATTATCTACAGGGTGGAGCATTAAACAGGCTAAGGCACAAAACTCTGTAGCTATACCTCTGGTAAAACATAACATGCAACTTCCTTTGACTAGATCTTAAGCACTTGATATATAAATGTGTGTGTGTGTGTGTGTGTGTGTGTGTGTGTGTGTGTGTGTGTGTGTGTGTGGGTGTGTTTGTCTTTATGCACTTATCCATCTGCATATACACACACACACACACACACACACACACTTATATACATATATATATATATATTTATATATATATATATATATATATATATATATATATATATATATATATATATATATATATATATATATATATATATATATATATATATATGGATCACCTTCCTTTCGTCGACAGTTCATTTCACTGACACTCAACTCAGCAGGCCCAATTCACTGAAACTTAATTTCACTGACACTTCATTTCACCGACACTCATTTCATCAAAAATGATATATGGCCTATTCCTCACTGTAGAGTGACCCTGGAGTTAGAATCTATAGTAAGAGGGGGTGTGGGGGGCACAGTCCCCCACAATTGGGTTGTGGGGGGCAAAGACCCCCACATACTGGGGTTCTATAATGTTTTTTTGGTGATAGTTATTCATTGCACTTGTAAGAATGCATCTGTATACTGTAAAACGTTTATGATATGTGGGGGGCTTCACCCCCCACACCCCCCTTACTATATATTCTAACTCCAAGGTCGTTCTACAGTAGGGAATAGGCTATATATCATTTTTGACGAAAAGAGTGCCGGTGAAATGAAGTGTTAGTCAAATGAAGTTTCAGTGAATTGGGCTTGCTGACTTGGTTGTCAGTGAAATGAACTGTTGACGAAATGAAGGTGACCCATATATATATATATATATATATATATATATATATATATATATATATATATATATATATATATACATATACAAACACACACATATATAGGTATGTCAGTAGGTGTATTTTTCTATTTTTGTGGTATCAATTATAAATTAACCTTTACTATGCCCTCTGCATGTCATGGTCTAGTTACATAAAACTGAACTTTATATGTATTAAAAAGACAGAACTTTCAGTTTGTGGAATCATTTCAGCTCTGGAACAGTCAGTATATTTGTACAGCGGAGAGTCAATTATCCGAAAATCGATTATCAGAAACTTCAGTTTTCAGAACTGGCCTTCCAAAGTTTTTGGGTAGGAAAAAATCATAAAGTCTGAATATATAAGAATTATACATATTTGCTTTAGCATGTTTTTTTTTGAGCTTGTAGCCAGCTTGTGTGTAAAAAAATATTCTTTATTGTCCATTGGAACCACTGAATTGTTGAAAGGTGTATTCCTACATGCAGGAAAAAAAACAAGATTTTAGAAGTGTTTTATCCGGTTTAATTATGTTTGATTATCTGAACAATTTGATTATCCAAACTACCCCAGAGCTCAATTAGTTTGGAGAATCGACTCTCTACTGTATCTTCAGTATTCTACCATATCTGGATTACAGGCATCTTTTTTTGGGTGGGGGGGGGGGCAGTTCTTGCTGCACTAAAGCTTCACTAGGAAACAGGACTACAGGAATTTCTCTGTGCATCTCCCAAGTTCTCATACTCATTATTTTCTTTTGCTTCCTCTTCTTACTGCATCCTTGATTTAAACATAACTTATTTGGCCTGGAAAAAATCAGTGCCCACTTGCCCCATGGCTGAGCCTTAAAATTGTTGTTGTGGTATACATTACCTGTGACACGGCTCTATATTACTTGTTTCAGGTGAATAAATACTCTTGGCCAAAAATAACACTGGCCACTCAAGCTCTGAGAAAATAAAAGACAGTTCAGTTATGTTTTACTGTGCATTATTAAACAGAAATAAAATTCAGTAAGTACTTCTTTAGAACACACCACCATGATGAAATCCAGTTAAATATGTCATGAAATCACATTAATATGCACCACCAATAAAAACATTCACATAATTCATTATAAAATGCCATGCTTCATTAAACCGAATTAATACTTTTACAAACAAAAAAAAACAGAAGTATAGTAATTGTAAAAGACAATGTAGATATGAAAAAGGAACCACTATAAGTGAGAAAGAAAATATGGAAACTAGAGCCTTTAAAACATGTCTGAAACTGATACTGTCTTTCAGACTTGGGTGACAATCATTAAGAGTACTTGTCACCAACATCCTTTGTATTCTAGAGCAGAGACTCCGTCTCCTCCCTCTAATGTGACAATGGATATTATCTAAACATGAAATAAAGAGTACATATGTGAGGGTGGCTGCTGTGGTGCAGAGGTTAGCATTGTCACCTCACAGCGAAAGGTTCTCTGGTTCAATTTTTGGCCGAGGTGTCTTCTGTGCAGAGTCTGCATGTCCTCCCTGCAATCACGTCGTTTTCCTCTGGGTACTCTGGTTTCCTCCTGCATTCCAAAGACATGCAGTGGGTGGATTGGTTACTCTAAATTGGCTATAGGTGAGAGTGTGTGTGCAAGTCAGTGTATGAATGAATTACTGTGGAAGGGTTACCCATCCAGCAGTGTAAAAACCTTGGCTCAAGATGATTGTCACCACTGAAGTGACACCCTGACCCCATGTGCAAAATGGTAAAAGGGGTTGAGGATGGATGGATATAGTGAATACTGTGGTTTACATATACAAGCCTTGGGCTGCACATTTTGTTTGATTGCATTCATATGCTCATAAAGTAAGGGTTTGTATCTGTAAACATGTATTTGCAGTCAAATATACAGGTATTGATAATGCTTAGCCATATGATTTGATAACGCATTTAAATGGATTTTACTTACAATGGTTCTTTTTATCAATAAGCTCTTTATTAGATTTGTATTTTGTGTCAATTAGGGATTCTGCCACAAGGCTGAGAAGTTTTTGAATTTATTCCCTGCTATTTTGGCCAAAATATTTTACCCCTTGCTCTATCTTTGCACTTTAATTTTCCAAATTATCAAATATTTGTTTTCTCAGCTGATTTGCAACTAGTGTTTTGTCAATGTTAAATGTTATGCAGTGGACACAACTTATTTCTTCTCTGAAAGGATCATAAGACTGAATCAGATTATCTTTTCTGTGGCATATTTCAGTAACTGCATTTCTATGCCAGTGGCAGTACATCACTGAATTCTTTTACTTTGTATTTAGTAATTAGTAACCGTGGAATTGCCAAAATAATCTCTAAATTCTTCTAGCAGTTTTTTCATGCTTCACAGGTAAATATGCTCTACTCAGCATATGTTATAAGTATAATCCTTGCATGGCCTGTATTTCACTTTCAATTCATACTTCTTTAGGCTAACTAACATCCTTTGCAATCTCAACAGCACTTTGAAAAAGGATGTTTTGAATATGCTTTGCAAGTGATGGGGTCTGCTTCTGCCTTCAATTATTTGCCATTGACATATTCCTGGATTATCTCACATCAGTACAATAATGTTAACGGTTCCTTTTTTATTTGAGGATATATCCCTTTTGTGCATCTACAAATGCTCTTGACTGACCTGCAGGCAGTTGGGGAAAAAAAAACTGGCTTATACATTTCACATTATTTTAATACTGAAACATCTATAACTAGTTTCTTGAACTTTTAAAAACTCTTCATATTTCTTCTCCATTCGGGTCTATATTATAAGGACGAACGTTTACTTACCGAAACGCCTAAACGTCGACCCATCTTCATCGAACCAGAAGCATGTAAGCGGAAATGTCGAATTGTCATGGTTGGCCCTTCTGCGGTATAGCTATGTAAGGTAAGTGTGCGATAGTTATGGACCTTAGGGTTGGGGTGCAGGTTAAGGTAAGTGCATAGATGGTAATGTATGTTAGATTTAGTGTAGGGTTAGAAGTAGAGTTCTGTTAAGTGTATGTGTGTGGATTATTTAGTTTGTTTGGGTTTAGCTTTTTAAGGTAATTGTGCAATAATTACGGACCTTAGGGTTAGGGTGCGGGTTAAGGTAATGCATACATGGTGGTATATGTAAGATTTAGTGTAGGGTTAGAAGCAGGGTTAAGTTTAGGGTTAGAAGTAGGGTTTTGGTTAGTGTATGTATGTATGTGGTTTATTTAGTTTGTTTGTGTAGGTAGTATGTAGCGGGTGGTGGGGTGGGATAAGTATGACAGTTCGACTTTTTGAATTTCCCGGTTTAGGGCGTTCGGTGTATATGCGGTTCGCGGAATATGTGTCGACGTTTAGGTATTTGGGTAAGTAAATGTTCGTGTTTATAATATAGACCCCTCCATTCATCTTGCTTTAATGGCTTTCTTAGGGGAATAGTTGCTTTAGACACATTAGGTACAAACTCTGTAAGCTACTATATCAATCATTGAAACCTCTGTAATATCTGTTAAACTTCTAGCATGGGCACTTACATAGCTGCTGTTTTCCATCCTGAGGAAAAAAAATAAACCATGGCCCTTACATTCCTTACTCATCTCTCTTATTTTAGATTTACTTTTATTTAACCTGTGATTATGATGTCTAAATCTGTTTAGGAGTTCTAACAGTCTCTTGTTATGCTGTTTTTGTGTCTGACTCCACAATAAAATACCTTCACTATGTTTATAACATCTTTCAAGCTTTGACTTAGTTGAGCAAAGACTCTTTGATGTGTGCCTAGTGCTGATGAAGTCCCAGGCATGTGACTAAGGTACTTATACACAAGCTGGAGCTTCATTTACAAAAACCTTGGTTTGCCTGTAGTATAGAAAAACACAGCACATGGCATTTTTGTTACTACTTAAAATATGCAAAAGGTAATGTTCTCTTTTAATCACTTTATTCAGATCTTGGAGATGAATACAATTATGAATGTTGTATTTTTTCAGAACCATAATCATACTACTGACATTTTCTTTTTGTTGTAATTACTACCTAACAGCACTTAAGTTTTCCATTTTCTTTAGTTCCTGTTCAGTTTTACTTTGCAGAGCTATTTGTAATTTTCTGGAATCAAGTAACACTGTCATAACATCAGTACATGTTTGCATGTGATACTCTCCTGACAAGTATCTTGGATGTTGCTCTTACTAACATTGGGGCATCTTGCACAATGACTTACCTACCTTTGCACTTGTTAGGTCTGATCATAAAGATGGCTCCTTTGAAATAAAATTGAAAGCAAAGATTCCCTTCCACCCAAAGTATCTTTAGGCATTTCTCTAATACAAACTATTTACTCTTAAGTGATACAAGCTTCAAATCCCCACCAAACCCAATTACCTCCACTGACTATGTGAAAATGTACACTACCACACTATACCAGCATGTAAACAGTTGCATAGTGCAGCTATACCCTGCAGGGCAAACCCCAGAAACAAACCCACATAGCAGAACCATGATAGCAACAAGCTTTACAAATAAAGGAAGAGAATTTTGACCAAAAGTAAGAGGAATAATTTCCAGAATGATAGGTCGTCATCTGTGGAATAAACAAGCAACTCAGGAGGTTAATAAAATCCACCATAGCCAAGTCTAAGGCTTAAATAGCTACCAAGGCCTTTTTTAGTTATGTTCATTTTTGCATAAGCACAACACAGCAATACAATGAGTTGATTTTGAATAATGTCACCTAGGCTGACGCTGAAGATATAATGAGCCTTCTGGCTGATAAGTTCAACTCTAACTTTACCCTTCCCTTCTCTCCTCTGTCTGTCCCTCAAGATATACCTGAAACTGGCTCATCTCTAGCTATCACACAAGACCTAGCCCTATAAGTGCATTCAAAAGCTAATAATACTGCATTGAAGGGTTGAAAATATACCCTAGATGCATCTTAAATAGTATGAAGCACAATTTAGCCATTCCCCCTAACAACGTTACTCAACTTCAGCGTCCATACAGATTTTGTGTCAAACAAATAGAGAACAGCTATAGTCATTCCACTGAACAAGGGAGGAAATTCCACAGACAAAGGCAATTAAAGACCCAGAAGTCTGACCAGCCTCATATGCAAAGCAATGGAAAGACTCATCATGCAACTAATCAATAAGGACATAGGAAACCCCAAAAACTGGACCTGTCTCGGTTAGGATTTGGCAAGGGCAGGTCAAGCATACTCAGGATGAAAGTGAAATGAAGTACACCACATAACTTGGCCTGGCCAAAGCTTTTGATACAATCCCCCACTCATGCCTACTAGAAAAGATAAATAAACTGTAAATAAATCCCTGTGTCATCCACTGGATTGTAAACGGGCTCACAGATAGGACATGGGAAATCAAAGTAGCAGACATTACCTGCACAAACAGACCAGTCAACAGTGGAGTCCCCCAGGGTTCTGTGCTGGGACCTCTCCTGTTTGGCAACTATGTCTCTGAAATGAAAGGCTTACCAAAGGGCTCTGACTGGCCAAGTCTACAGATGATTGCAAGCTAGGAGCAATCATTGAACCTCCTTATGGCTTAACAATTTTGCAGAAGGTCTGTCCCAAATAAATAACTGGTGCCAAAATCATGGAATGAAACAAAATACAAAAAGTACAATATCATATCCATTAGAAAGTCATCTCCCCTGGTGAACAACCACATCAATAATATGCTCCTACGAGTTGACAAACATGATTGAGATTTGGGTACTTATGTGAACTGTGACCTAACTTTCAACCAACATGTCCTTTCTATATTGTACAGCTTATAAAAAGGTATCGCATCTAGATTGCCAGAAGAATCTGGAAGCACACCAATTCACCGCAGCACAATTTTATTGTAGGCACAATCACATGCAAAGCTTTAGAGATATATTCTTTTTCAATGCTTAACAAACATAAAATGCCATAAAAACATTAAATACTATCCATTGCATCAGCTAGCCAATGACACAAAGGTAATTAACAATCAATTAAATAAATAAGCAAACATTTAAAGTTATATTCAACTAAGTGAATGTATATACACTCAAATATTAAATATGGTTATGTTTAACTTTCAGAGCAGGTTTTATGTTATGTTGCACATTTAATCTTGGTGGGACATTAGCCCTGAAATAATTTATCCATTTATATTCTATTAATTCTGTTTGCTCAACTAAATTACCCCCTCTGCCATCAGGGAAGATCTTTTGCAGTACCGTAAATTTAAATTTATAATTAGCACCTTTCTTAGCAATATGTTTATATAGGGCATTTTCATTAATACATCTACGTATATCAGAAAGATGGGAAATAATACGCTCTTTAAGTTTTTGATTAATTTTCCCTATATAAAAATTATCACAGATTTCACATTTAGCAAGATATATGACATTATCTGTAAAGCATGTAGCATAAGTCCTAAAGACAAACTCAGCCTTTGTAATAGGGTGAATAAAAATTAAATCAGTGTTAATTTCCTTACAAAAGACACAATCATGGCAAGGTACAGTACCTTTTTTCTTAATGTTAAGGTTCTTTATCTTAGCCATGTCCGTGTAGCATAACATTTGTTTAAAATTTTTATTTTTTATAAGTAAAACTTGGTTGGATCACTACAATATCTACGATATTACTGCTAGACTATAAAATTGTCCATTTTTCTTAATAATTTTCCTAACCATATTAGTATGTCTGTTATATTTAGTTATATATCGTAGACTGTGTTCCCTGTTACTATTCCCTATCACAAAAAGCAGGCCAGAATGCATATTCAGGACCAATAACACGGAGCAAACAGCCCAAGAGAGGTCTAAACGGACAGTAGTTAACTTCTCTAGTTACGAACTGTCTAATGAAGAAATTTGTGTATGTCTATTATACTTAGTTATATATCATAGACTCTGTTCCCTATTACTACTAACACTACTATCTTTATTCAAAGGACCAAATAAATAAAGTTTACCTCTTGTACTGTTCATTCATCACATTCCTTTTCTCTTTTTCTATCATTGCTTTATTATACTCCTGTATCTTAAAATCATCAACCATAAAAGTTAATTCAGTGGCAAAATCATTATCATCTGTATTTAACCTACTAGCTCTGAGGAATTGCCCCTTCAATACATTCTGATAAACATGTTTGGGGTGCATGCTTCTAGAATGTACATATCGAGTAGCTTGCACTTCTTTCCTGTGAATTTTTGTATCAAATTTCTTCTCTTTATATATAATACATGTGTCTAAGAAGTTTATTACTGTCTCTGAATATTTAACATCAAATATCAAAAATTGTGTTTTATTTTGTAATTCAGAAACAAAATCATTAAGGGCTGGTATAGTTCCTCCCCAAAGCATAAAAATAGTGTCCACAAATCTTTTAAACAGTAAAACATTTCCATTTCTATAATGATCTTGCAACTCTTTGTTGAAAATATATTGCTCTTCCTACCTAGATAATACTAGGTTAGCATAAGTATTTGTAACAGGGGGTCCCATAGCAACCCCCATTTGCTGATGGAACAGTGTGTCATTGAACATAAATACATTATTGTGCAATATAATTTCCATCATAGAGCATAACATTTCAACTTTACGAGCAGTATAATTAGTATGTAACAATAAGAACTCCCTTATAGCCTGAATACCATAGTCATTCGGTATAACAGTGAATAATGGCTTGATATCCATCGTAACTAAAATAAAACAAGTATCACCATTCTTAGCTGACCACTCTCTCAGGAATAGCAAAAAATCATTAGTATCCTTGACCTCACTTTGGCTAAACTTTAATAATGGACTTAATTGCTGTTCTAGATATTTAGATAAGGGAGTAGTAACCCATTGACTTCCAGATACAATGAGTCTCATGGGTGGTCTAATAATATTTTTGTGCATTTTCAGCAAACCATATATGATAGGTATAATAGGGTGTGATAAATACAAAAAATTATACATCTCTGGTAAAATGTCACCTTCCATAAGCAATTCATATAAAAAACTTTTAACACTAAGAATTAGACTGTTAACTTTGTTCCTATCAATCTGTTTAAAAGTCATAGCATCGTTTAACAATTCATACATACGTTCATTATAAAATTCTACATCCATGATAACAACTTTGTCCTCTTTATCCGCTTGTTTTATAATAATTTCATTGTTGTCAATAAGTTTTCTTAATGCATTCCTTTCCTCACACTCTAGGTTAAAAAATGTACTCTGACTGGATTTAGTAAAAAACATTTCATATATATCATGTTCACACATTTCAGTAAATGTTTTCACCACAGGAGTACATACAGACATAAACATACTAGATATTTTAAGACTTGGATGCATCGTATCACTTGACTTACTAAATAAACGTTTTAGATCAATATTACATGTAAACAGTCTCAGCTCGGTTACAATCTCACTCAAATCATCCTCACATGATGGTACATAGAACATATCTTTCTCAAGTACACAAATTTCTTCATTTGACAGTTTGTAACTAGATAAGTTAACTACTGTCCGTTTAGACCTCTCTTGGGCTGTTTGCTCCGTGTTATTGGTCCTGAATATACATTCTGGCCTTCTTTTTGTGATAGGGAATAGTAACAGGGAACACAGTCTACGATATATAACTAAATATAACAGAAATACTAATATGGTTAGGAAAATTATTAAGAAAAATGGACAATTTTACAGTCTAGCAGTAATATCGTAGATATTGTGGGGCTCCAACCAAGTTTTACTTATAAGAGAGAAAAAAATTTGAAACAAATGTTATGCTACACAGACATGGCTTAGAAAAAGAACCTTAACATTAAGAAAAAAGGTACTGCACCTTGCCATGATTGTGTCTTTTGTAAGGAAATTAACACTGATTTAATTTTTATTCACCCTATTACAAAGGCTGAGTTTGTCTTTAGGACTTATGCTACATGCTTTACAGATAATGTCATATATCTTGCTAAATGTGAAATCTGTGATAATTTTTATATAGGGAAAACTAATCAAAAACTTAAAAGAGCGTATTAGCTCCTATCTTTCTGATATACGTAAATGTATTCATGAAAATGCCCTATATAAACATATTGCTAAGAAAGGTACTAATCATAAATTAAGTTTACGGTACTGCAAAATATCTTCCCTGATGGCAGAAGGGGTAATTTAGTTGAGCAAACAGAATTAATAGAATATAAAAGGATAAATTATTTCAGGGCTAATGTTCCACCAGGATTAAACGCACAACATAACATAAAACCTTTTCTGAAAGTTAAACATAACCATATTTAATATTTTAGTGCATAAGCATTCACTTAGTTGAATATACCTTTAAATGTCTGCTTATTTATTTAATTGATTGTTAATTAACTTTGTGTCATTGGCTAGCTGATGCAAGCGATAATATTTAATATTTTTATGGCATTTTATGTTTGTTAAGCATTGAAAAATTGTATATCTCAAAAGCTTTGTGTGTGGTTTTGGTACAATAAAATTGTGCTGTGGTGAAGCAGTGTGTTTCCAGATTCTTTTGGCAGTTTGGATTTTCGTTATCTTAGACACTTCGGCTTTCTTCAACTTTTGTTTTTTGGTATTGCATTTAGATCTATGGACATAACTCTCAACTGTCCAGATTTTTGCCTCATATTTTTGGCCTGTTTCTCATAATATTTGTGATTTTCTGGAATTTTGGGGGAAATCAGTGATGATTGAATTCATTAAATAATGATAGGAATTTGAGTTTCAGACACTGAGCACTGAGCAGCCTGACTGTCCCTGTAGGAGTGGTTACTGCCTAGAAACTGTAGTTTTATTGGCCATTTTCGGTCAATTCCATACTCCTTGATCTCTCTCTCTTAAAACCCTGCAGCCGTGTGGTTTTGGCATCTTTCCAGGCTTGATAGGTGTTGCTGAAGCACCTACCAAGAGGAGAAAACGCTGAGAGAAGAAAGGAGCCACTTTTGAGATTTTAAGTATTTTCTTCTGATTTATTTCTTAGAAAAACTGTATTGCCACCTACTTTCGGCATTTTTTTGCTTGCAAAAGTTGATATCTGTGTTAGAAACAGTATTTAGAACATACCTAGAGCCTGTTTATTGCATTTTTTTGTGTTGCACTTAATTTAAAATCTTTTTTTCTAAAAATTGCATTTTGCCTGCCTCTGACCTAGCACACATGTGTTGGGGTCATTTATTGCATTGTTCTGACTAGTTTGCTACTTGTGTGTCTCTGCTATCCTTCAACAAAAACAAAAAAAACAAAAAAAATCTTGCTATTTTCCCACTTTCTATAATTAAAAAAAAAGTTCAGTTACAGAGTTGCTGTTCTGAACTGTTTTAAGTTTCTTGGAGGCCAGTGCTTACTTGGGCTAAAGGGAAGTGTCTGTGTTCACCAGTGGCAGTGGTTAACACTGAGCAGCATGCCTGTCCCTGTAGGAGTGGTTACTGCCTAGAAACTGTAGTTTTATTGGCCATTTTGGGTCAATTCCAAACTCCTTGATCTCTCTCAATTAAAACCCTGCAGCTGTGTGGTTTTGGCATCTTTCCAGGCTTGATAGTTGTTGCTGAAGCACCTACCAAGAGGAGAAAATGCTGAGAGAAGAAAGGAACCACTTTTGAGATTTTAAGTATTTTCTTCTGATTTATTTCTTAGAAAAACTGTATTGCCTCCTACTTTTCAGTGTTTTCTTGCTTGCAAAAGTTGATATCTGTGTTAGAAACAGTATTTAGAACATACCTAGAGCCTGTTTATTGCATTTTTTTTGTGTTGCACTTAATTTAAAATCTTTTTTTCTGAAAATTGCATTTTGCCTGCCTCTGACCTAGCACACACTTGTTGGGGTCATTTATTGCACTGTTCTGACTAGTTTGCTACTTGTGTGTCTCTGCTATCCTTCAACAAAAACAAAAAAACAAAAAAACTTGCTATTTTACCACTTTCTATAATTAAAAAAAAAGGTCAGTTACAGAGTTGCTGTTCTGAATTGTTTGTAAATTTCTTGGAGGCCAGTGCTTACTTGGGCTAAAGGGAAGTCTCTGTGTTCACCAGCAGCAGTGGTTAACACTGAGCAGCCTGCCTGTCCCTGTAGGAGTGGTTACTGCTTAGAAACTGTAGTTTTATTGGCCATTTTCGGTCAATTCCAAACTCCTTCATATCTCTCAATTAAAACCCTGCAGCCGTGTGGTTTTAGCATCTTTCCAGGCTTGATAGTTGTTGCTGAAGCACCTACCAAGAGGAGAAAATGCTGAGAGAAGAAAGGAACCACTTTTGAGATTTTAAGTATTTTCTTCTGATTTATTTCTTAGAAAAACTGCATTGCCGCCTACGTTTCGGCATTTTCTTGCTTGCAAAAGTGTTAGAAACAGTATTTAGAACATACCTAGAGCCTGTTTATTGCATTTTTGTGTTGCACTTAATTTAAAATATTTTTTTCTGAAAATTGCATTTTGCCTGCCTCTGACCTAGCACACACGTGTTGGAGTCATTTATTGCATTGTTCTGACTAGTTTGCTACTTGCGTGTCTCTGCTATCCTTAAACAAAAACAAAAAAACAAAAACATCTTGCTATTTTCCCACTTTCTATAATTAAAAAAAAACGTTCAGTTGCAGAGTTGCTGTTCTGAACTGTTTGTAAGTTTCTTGGAGGCCAGTGCTTACTTGGGCTAAGGGGATGTTTCTATGTTCACCAGTGGCAGTGGTTAACACTGAGCAGCATGCCTGTCCCTGTAGGAGTGGTTACTGCCTAGAAGCTGTAGTTTTATTGGCCATTTTGCATCAATTCCAAACTCCTTGATCTCTCTCTCTTAAAACCCTGCAGCCGCATGGTTTTGGTGTCTTTCCAGGCTTGATAGTTGTTGCTGAAGCACCTACCAAGAGGAGAAAATGCTGAGAGAAGAAAGGAGCCACTTTTGAGATTTTAAGTATTTTCTTCTGATTTATTTCTTAGAAAAACTGCATTGCCGCCTACTTTTCCGCATTTTCTTGCTTGCAAAAGTTGATATATGTGTTAGAAACAGTATTTGGAACATACATACAGCCTGTTTATTGCATTTTTTGTATTGCACTTAATTTAAAATTGTTTTTTTTCTGAAAATTGCATTTTGTCTGCCTCTGACCTAGCACACACATGTTGGGGTCATTTATTGCACTGTTCTGACTAGTTTGCTACTTGTGTGTCTCTGCTATCCTTCAACAAAAACAAAAAAACAAAACAATCTTGCTATTTTTCCACTTTCTATAATTAAAAAAAAGTTCAGTTGCAGAGTTGCTGTTCTGAACTGTTTGTAAGTTTCTTGGAGGCCAGTGCTTACTTGGGCTACAGGGAAGTCTCTGTGTTCACCAGTGACAGTGGTTAACACTGAGCAGCCTGCCTGTGCCTGTAGGAGTGGTTACTGCCTAGAAACTGTAGTTTTATTGGCCATTTGGGTCAATTCCAAACTTCTTGATCTCTCTCTCTTAAAATCCTGCAACTCTCTTTTTGTGCGGTCTTGCGCACAGAGCAGCGTCAGGCAGCGCCGGTTAGCTGGGGTATACTATTCCTGGCTCCACAAAGTCTGCACTGCAAATTTTCCCTTAGAACTAGGCAAGCCTCAACTCAAGTGCTTCAGATCAACTGCTCTTATTGCAGCACTTGCATAACTCAAATCAGCACTTGTCCAAATCTGCTAGACAGCACTATTATTTTCCAAATCTCCTAGACAGCACTATTATAATACAGCAAAAGACCCTCGATTGTCCGCAAGACAAGTGAAATTTACTTTTCCAAGCATGTCCAGAGGTCACCTTCAGGTGTACTCTCCAGTTCATCTGGTGGAATTGGGCATCCTGAGGCAATGTCACAACTGCCTTGTGTATAAAGACAATCCTCTCCTCTTACCTCTAGACACAACACTTCTGAGAGATGCAAATACACAGCCAGACTGGAGGCTAAGCACTCTCAACCCATGACTGTAACAGACAGTCAAGAGTAGAAGAAACACACTAGCATCACACCACCAGTCACACATGGATCTACAAAACAAGCACCGGCAAAACATACACATAAATGCACAAAAACATATTCGGAGGCACTAGGTACCAATCTGAAAAAGAAACAGGGCCTTCCAAAGCAGACAAGCAAGCAACCTGCACCTCCAAACACAAGCCAGAAAACACATAATTCACCTCTGCAGTGTGCCTCACGAGAGCCCCTAAAGCAAAACACCATACCCAACACGCTAGTAATAGGAGACTCTATAGTAAGGCACACAGATGTTCCACTCACCAGGCTGAACAAGGAGAAGGTTACTGTCAGCTGCCTGTCGGGTGCTAGGATCTGCCACATAACATAGGCACTTAGGTCACTCCAGAACAAGTACAAGTATGACACTGTCATTGTTCATGTTGGTGTGAATGATCTAAGACATACTTCCCTGGACTACATGAAAAGAGACATTGAGAAGCTCTCTGAACATGTAGCCCAAGCTGGTATGACCCTGACCTTGAGTAGCATACTACCTTCACCTAGAATGATACCACAATACAAAGACAAAATGATCAATTTCAACAATTGGCTATGCTTCTGATGTCATTCTACGGAGATCCAATGTCTGTCTGCCTGGGATGACATGATAGACAAGCCTCGCTGTTTTGCCAGAGATGGTTTGCACCTGTCACCCCTAGGCTTTTGAATACTGGCCAAGGATCTTGCCATCCCCATAGTACCTTTTTTAGGCAAAGCTCAAAGGACAAGCCAACCACCGTAACCAGCACAGGTAACCAAAAACTAAGGGTAATGCTACTCAACGCCAGAAATCTCAACCTCACAATGCATGCACTCAAGGCACTCCTCAGTATGGAGAAAACTGATGTTTGTGCAGTGACGGAAACCTGGTTCAAGGCTCCAGAGAGCACCCAGCACTACCAGGTTACAATTCATATCATACCTTCCGGCCTCAGTTACCAGATCACAGTACAAAGGGCGGAGGTGTATCCATATTCATCAAGGATACCCACATCTCCAGGTTAATGGCACAGCATGATGCCCCAGAGATCATCCACGTGCAACTATCAGCAGGCAAAACCACATTTCAAGTCATAGCCTGTTATAGATCACCCACCATGTCCCAAGATGCTCACTCAGCATTCCTTGAGGCATTGGAAAATATAAAGGTCCTACCCAACACCATAATTTTGGGTGATTTCAACTACCCTGGTATAGCCTGGGTGAACTACCAAAGTTCTAACTCCTATGCCCAGCGGTTCATAGAATTTATAAATTCAAATGCCCTTGAACAACTGGCATGTTCTCCCACTAGAGGGGACAACATATTGGATTTAGTCATCACAAATATTGGCGCCCATTGTACCACACCCGTTATCACTCCCTCTCTGGTCAGATCAGACCACAAACTGATAACCCTGGACATCCTCACCCCCCCACCTCCCCCAGTCAAAGAAAGCACCGTAAAAAACCTTTCCAAAGCAAACTTCAAACTACTTGCGTCAGAGGTGGAAAGCTTCACTATTCCCTTGCAGAAGGATAATGATATCCAGGATGCAGAATCCTACACCAAGGCACTTTATATACATCTTCAGGATTGCATGGACCGTGCTATCCCAAATAAAACCAAGACTCCTTCCTCAAGCAAGAAGAAACCAGTCTGGTGGACCCCGGCCATAAGCAAACTATACAATAAAAGGAGGAGACATACAAAAAAAGGCCAAATCTCAAGTAGAAAAATCATCCCTGATCAGCATTAGTAAGAAATTCAACTAAAGCCAATTTCGAAAAGAAAGTTGCCAAGGATGCCAAGGATAACCATAAGGCCTTCTATGGTTACATCAAAAACCTAAATGGCAATGCTCACGTCTGTTCTGAGCTAGTACAAAATGGAACAAAATACACTGACCCCACTGACATTGCCAACATCTTGGCTGACAGGTTCATTGCAAATTCCCCACCCCCCTCACCACCTGCAGGGCCTGTTACTATTCCAGGGGATTGTGTAACTCCATTTATTACTGATATGTTGGTTAATAAGGCTCTATCTAAAGCTAAAAACACTGCCTCCATGGGACCAGATGGTGTCCTGGGCTGTGTCATACGCGAGCTCCAAAATGAATTAACCCGCATCTGAATACCCTGTTCAGTCTCAGCCTCTCGACAGGATATGTGGCCATAGAATGGAGCACAGCAACGGTGGTTCCGCTGCACAAGGGTGGGCCCACAACCGACCCTGGAAACTACCGACCAATAAGCCTGACCAGTCTGATCTGTAAGGCAATGGAGCAAATCATTATAGAACTCATAAATGGAGAGATTGGGAACCTCCAAACACTTGATCCCACACAGTTCGGCTTCGTCAAGGTCAGATCATGCCTCCTGAACCTGGTGGACTTCTTTGAGACAGTTACTCAGGCTATAGATAAGAGAAAGGAGGTACACACGGCTTACCTTGACCTTGCTAAAGCATTTGACACCATTTCCCAATCTGGTATTATTGATAAACTCACCAACCTGGGCATAAACCCTTACGTCACAAGATGGATCGCAAACTGTCTCTCAGACAGATCCCACAAAGTAAGAGTAGTGGGATCTACGCCCGAATCCAGACCAGTAACGAGCAGTGTGCCTCTGGGCTCTGTACTGGGGCCCCTCCTGTTTGGCATATACTTCTCAGAAGTACAAGCAAGCACTGAAGGGCTGTGACTGACCATGTTTGCGGACGACTGCAAACTGGGTGCTATAATAGAGTCTCTGTCCAACATGGATATCCTCCAGAAGGGCCTTAACGAGACTGATGCATGGTGTCAATGCCATGGTCTCAAGCTAAATGCTAAAAAATGCTTAGTAATCCCCTTTGAAAAAAAACAGAGTACCCGCGAACTACCACATAGGAGGTAACCCCTGAAATCTGAAGCAGTAATAAGGGATCTAGGGACCCAAGTAGATAGTCAGCTTTCCTTTGATAACCATGTTGCCAAGGCGGTTAGGAAATCCTTCCATGTGACCCATCTGATCATGAAAGGGTTCGCATCAAGATCAAAGGATGTAGTGGTGCCCCTCTACTCTTCCCTCATCAGACCCATTATTGAGTACAATGCACCAACTGGAATGTACTTGGCTAGGCATCTCCAGCAGCTGGAGAGACCACAGAGGTACCTCACTAAGAGGATTACTGGCCTCAAACAGTTGCCCTATGCAGCACGATTGAAAAAAACTAAGGCTTTTCTCTGTTGCATACCACCTTCTCAGAGGCGATCTCTGTTTAACATACAGAGCCATGTCCAACCAAGAACTGTTGAACATGCTCCATCTTAGTAAAACTAAATCTACTCAAGCTACACCCTCTAGGGATATAAACCTCAGCACAATAATGAATAGAACATGCTGGAGGGATAGATTCCCTTCGCAAAGACTCCCCTTACTAAGGAACAAGGTCTCAATCTACATAAGACAAAACCCCCTCACTATTACTCTTCAAGAGGAACCTTGACGAGTGGATGGGTAACAGAAAGTTCACACAAGGGATCATACCAACAGCTCTACTAGATAGGGGCCAAGGGTACTAACTGCTAAATCAAGGGCCTAGGGAACTAACCAAAGGGGCGGTGAATACCGCACAACTTGGCTGGGCTAATATATGCCTTCGGGCAGATAGCCCAGTACCTACCTATGAACCTATGAACCTATAGACTTCATATCCATCAGAATATGCATGGTAACACAAAACCTTTTATTCTAGCAACTTTTGTACGCTTATAAGAGTGATATTTAAAAGTTGTCCCTATTTTGGGGGCTTTGTCCCATTATTTTGGCTTTGTCCCAATTTTTTGTTTTAAGAGGTTGAGAGGTATGTCTAGGGATGTCATTTTACCCCTTTTCACAACCCTCATTAGGCTAATCATTGAGTATAATGCCCCCTTTGGTATGTATCTGTCCAGGCACATGCAACAACAGGCACACCCACAGAAATTCCTTACTAAAAAGGATGCAAGCTTAAACAATATGTCCTCCATGGAACAAATGAAAGCCATATCACTATACTTGGCATCCTACAGACTGCTATGAGAAGACCTGTATCTGGCATACAAGGTAACCTCCAACGCCAGAATTAAAAATAGACTATAAATTGAATTTCTAACATCAAGATAAACTAAGCTTACCAATAATAATTCCTAATTAGGACTTACAATATGGTACATACCTGGCAGGATATGTTTCTATACTTCTCCATGGTATGAAAATTAAAATGAGTGGTGCTGGCTTTTTCAAGAAAATTTTTCTAGGGGAGTAACTTCTCATGTGGGGAAGTAATTTATATCAAAAAACAAGATCAGAAAAGGTCATGGTGTGCCTTCAGTTTGTAAAGCAAAAGTTTTAGCCAGCAAGATAGCCTCAACTAAGATGCAGCAGTAGGAATCTGATGTTCCACTCCAGCAACATGACATGCAGAAAGAAGAAGTAATGAGATTTAAGTGCTGCAAGAAATGAATGCTTGTCATAAACACTATATATTAGTTAAAGACAAAAAGCTTAGCTGAATAGATAAAAGCACTTAATGAGCACTCTGACTGTCCAACATTGTGGAAGAAAATAAGTTCAGAACACGTCTGCAGGCTTACAAGAGTCATTTAGATGCAGGGGAAGAGCTGATCATGAAGAATATCAGACTAAGTGGATTACTAGAACTGTCAGAAGAGGGGAATTGTGACAAGCTTTATCAAGAAGTTATTGGCAGGATGGATGTTTATGAATGAAGTCGTGATTAGATTAGGTTCATAAAGTGTTTGGATCAGTCCAAGTAAGTACAGAATCTATAAGAAGGACACTCTCATTAGATTTGCCCTTAATTATTTCCCTACAAATATCTACAATAGGTGTCTTTAAACTAGATTATTTGCAATTTCTTTCATAAAATTATTCTTGATGCAGAAAGCCTTCTCAGCTAAAATTAGTAGACAGAAAAAAATCAAAATCATGCAAATTAAAAAAATGAATTTGCCTAACAAACCATATACATGTCTATTTAAATACCCTAATATGCCTTTAACCAACAATCAAAGGGTCATTATTTGAAATTCTACTTGTTCTTAAATTACTTTTCAACTTTCACCTGGGAAAATTTTCAACATATAAGCAATCTCTTTTAATATCAATATGATTCCTAAATGGTTTACTTGTCATTTGCTTACACAAATAACCATTCAAAATTAAATAGATTGTTTAAGTCTATTATGAAACCATGTTTAACCCAATTAATAATATTAAGTTCATTGAATTTCAAAGACTATCTTTAATATTTTAATAACCATAATGTAGAAATGGTCGAGTGAACAGAAAGTTTATAAGGTCAAATACTACAAAAAATATATCCCACTCAAAATATTACGTTTACAATGTACAGAACAGTGAGTTTTAAGGAATATCACCAAAACACCATTAGTTGATTTTGACACTATCTATGGCAAGCACTGGTGAGAAATCTGAGCTATTGCTCATAGATTTAATATCCCAGGGGTAAAATTGTTTTTTAATTATATCAAACTTTGATCTTGAGGAAGCTTTTAGTACTCCAACAATTAAAATATGAAATTATAACAGTTTTAAAAAGGCATTATTTACCACAATTTATACAAGCTAGGTTTAAAACAACTCAGCATTTAACTATTTAATAGATTTATGTGAATAGCATTCTTTAAAAATATTGGTAACCAAACTACAGATCGATGATACTAAAGAAACCAGTAATCAAAGTTGTATCACCACAAACCCAGTTGGAAGCACAAACTCTGCTTGAAAAACTCCATTTACTGTAAAAAAAGAAGAAAGCAGTCCACATAAACATATAGCACACACAAAACACGTTTTCGTCTTCAACTTCATCAGATGGCTAAAACACCCCACACTATCCATTTAAATACAACTTCATCCCCTCAGACATCCAATAGAAAAACAGAAGTAATTAATAGGTACCAAATTCTCTTCTAAAAAAAAATGTATGCATATGTGTATAATACACTCAAATGCATCAATTACACCAAAACATTACATTTCCCATAAATATTTTACACATCACATAAATATCAAAAATTAAAAACATTTAAAACCATAATTAAATTTGATTCAAAACATGTAATGTTAAAAAGACCTAAAACTCCCTCTTGTGTCAAAAATCTGTATGTGTAAATATAAACACACATAGTTAAAAAACTTTTACAGTTTGTCAGATCTTAATTTTAGTACTGGCGCTAAAGATATCATATCGTTTAGACCTGGAGGTCTATTAGCTTCCAAAATTAGCTGCCAGTACAGTTCTCTATACTCAACCAGGGTCTCCCACATCCCACCCCTCGGATCCAAGGGAACTACCTCAAGTACAAAAAACTGAAATCCTTTTGTTTTGCATGTCAAACTATGTTTATACAACGCATGTTTTCACATTTATTTCTAATATCATAAAGGTGTTCGTAAATTCTCTGTTTTAATTTTCTCTCAGATTTACCTACATAAAAGAATTCACATTCCTTACAGGTAACTAAATATATAATCCCCTTAGTATCACAATTAACATAGCTGTGTAACAGTAATTTCCTTCTCCTAGCTTCCAAATAAAAGGAATCACCTGTTTTGAGGTAGGCACAATAATTACACCTCCCACATTTGTACAACCCTTTCTTCACCCTGGTGGACTTACCCTCCTTGAATTAGTTTGAGCCCCTTTCTAAAAAATTTTTTATGGTACTCCCCCTACGGTAAATATGTGTTAAAGGTTCATCGAAAATATATTTTAAATCCAAAACCTTGGAAAAGTTATCCCATTCCCTGTCAATTATCCTTCTCACAATACTAGACTGACCATCATATGTAGTGACAAACCCTGAGTTAAACTCATTGCTTAACCCAGTACTCAGTTTTCCATCTTTTCCTTTTTCGGGGGAAATTTTCCCCAATATAGGAGCAAATCTACCCTTCCTTTCTTCCCATACTTCTTTCAATATTTTATCAAACAACTCACCGGGATATCCTCTATTTAAAAATAACTCTTTCAATTTCATCACTTCACCTGTAAAAGTTTTATCATCTGAGGTCATCCTACACATTCTAACAAGTTGCCCTTTCATTACCCCCTTCTTCTGATATAGTAGGTGGGCACTAGCAAAATGCAGATAAGAGTTTGAGAAGGTTTCCTTTCTATGAATCCTGGACACAAAATTTCCATTTTTCTTCTCTATATTGACATCTAAATAAGTTAACTCATGTTCATTAAATTTGTAAGTAAAATCAAAAAATTCAGTTGTACCTTTGAGGTATTCCACAAATTCATCAAAGTTGTTTAAATTCCCTCTCCATAAAAAACATAAGTCATCTAAAAACTTCCATATAGTGTCCAATAACATTTGAAAGGGGACTTTAACAAGTATTAATTTTCCCAATAGGCCATAACTATATTAGCATAAGTAGGGGCACAATGTGCCCCCATGGCCACTTCTTTTTCTTGCTTGAAATATTCACCTTGAAAAAAGATAAAGTTATTTTTTAACACCAGCTCCATTAGTACCAAAATTGTCCTAAACTCGTTTTGGGAAATTTCCTTGTATCCAGTCAACATCTCCTCAAACCACTCCATACCTACATCATGTGGTATACTTGTAAACAAATCAACTACATCCAAGGTCCCAAAAGCCAGTTCAACATCATACAAATTAGGTTTTAATTTCTTCAAAAAATCCCAGGAGTCCTTTAAAATGTTAACATTGTTCAAAACTAACCCTTTTACCTTCACATCAACAAACTTTGCTAGAGGTGCTGTTATTGACCCATTTGCAGACACTACAGCACATAAGGTAGGGTCGTTGATATCCTTGTGTACCTTAGGGATCCCAAAAATAGAAGGAACCTTAGGTTTCTCGACATTTAAATAGTGGTAGGTTTTAATGTCAATAAGTCCTTCCATTAATAAATCATTTAAGGCAACCTGAATTTTTCTATATGCTATGTTTATTTCATTCAAGGAAATTCTAGAGTATTTGTTAGTGTAATTCAATAATTCCATCATTTTGCCTTCATAATGAATGTGATCCATAAGGACAACCCCCCCCCAACCTTTGTCTGGTTTCATTACCCTTAAGTTACCATTATTACTCAAATCTTTTAAGACCTGATTTTCTTTCATTGTCAAATTCGAATGCACAAAATTGTGTTTCAAACTACACCTTAATTCTTTTTCTACCTTTAACTCAAAATTCCTCAGTTGGGAGTGTAAAGGTGGATTAAAAGTGCTGGTATGTGCCAAACTATGTTGGTTAAAAGTAGTTCCTTTTCCACTGAAAAATATTTCCAAATTTTTCTTCCTCAAAAACATTTTCTCATCCACTAATAGTTTGAACATATTAGCTCTCTGTCTAGGTATAAACCCAAACCCCTTGGAAAATAAATCAAAAAGTGTCCTGTCTACAACAATGTCAGAATAATTGAAAATATTAAAATCTTTATGAGACCATTTGTTACCCTCCTGCGTAATAAGCTCAGTTAATTCCATCTCTTTTCCTTCCTTTCCTGATGTCCCCATCCCCTGCCCCTGTAGTTTTTTGTATTGTACATTACAGGTTCTTTGTCCATCAATCTTTCAGATCTCCTGAGTGGAGGAAATTCGGGACATTCCTGTTCATTTTCATGTACAAATACTTCGTCATATGTCACCACATCATAGTGTTCTCTACCCCAACGAGACTTTCCCTGATTAGCCCAACTTTTGGGCCTGGGGTAATGCGTTTTGTTTTTGTATTCTTTAGTGTCCCTCTCAATTTTCCCCACTTTCCTATTCTGCACTTCAATACATTTGTATTCAATATTTCTAAGTAGTTTCTGATACTTAGTTTTTTCTTCCTCCACTTTAAAGAGCAAATCACTAGTAACGCCCTTATTCACCCTTTCTATTTTCTCATGCAATTTCTCCATCTCCCCCACATTGTTTTTTATAGTAGCACGCATGATGTCAAAGCCACACTGATCAAATACTTTCAGTAAATTAAAATGAAGTTCTGTACCCTCAACAACATTGTTGGGGTACTTGCAAACTCTCAGTCCTTTCGGCACAATTTTTAAATCTAAACAATACTTTAAATAAGCGTTGTCCATGTCCAACATCTTGTATTTGTGTAAATAGAAGTCCAAATCATTTAACATGTTTGAAAAACTTCTGTTGCACACAGAATTTGAAAGTTTCCTTCCAAATTCAAATTTAATGTTAAGAAAGTCACTGAAATGTCTACCAGTACCTGTAGGAACAGTTCCGTGAATCTGTTCTGTCCCTGAGTCTAGTCAGTTATTCCTTACTCTAGTACCCTCCAATGGTAAATCCTCTCTGTCGTTGATGAAGGTAGTGCGTGGTAAACCGTCTAAACTATCCAAACCTCCATTGTCTGTTAAAAAACGCTCCCCCTCATGCTGAGAAACGCCAGCGACCATACTTCCACGAGCCTGGTGCGTGTTGGCCAATTCCTGGTTGTGCAATCCCGGAATTGACGATAGCAGCGTTGCCATGGATTGGCTCACAGGAGTCAATAGTCCCACCAGCTGCATCAATTGCCCTATGAGCTTCCGAAGCTCCCCTGTTTCAAAGCCCTTTTGGCTCGATTCCGATGCCATATCCAATGAGGTAAAATCCAAGGATAAAAACCGGTAACCAAACTATGGATCGATGATACTAAAGAAACCAGTAATCAAAGTTGTATCACCACAAACCCAGTTGGAAGCACAAACTCCATTTGAAAAACTCCGTTTAATGTAAAAAAGAAGAAAGCAGTCCACATAAACGTATAGCACACAAAAAACACGTTTTCGTCTTCAACTTCATCAGATGGCTAAAACACCCCACACTACCCATTTAAATACAACTTCATCCCCTCAGACATCCAATAGAAAAACAGAAGTAATTAACAGGTACCAAATTCTCTTCTAAAAAAAATGTATGTATGTGTGTATAATACACTCAAATACATCAATTACACCAAAACATTACATTTCCCATAAATATTCTACACATCACATAAATATCAAAAATTAAAAACATTTAAAACCATAATTAAATTTGATTCAAAACATGTAATGTTAAAAAGAAAGGTCGAAGACCACCAACTGAAGCAATAATCCAACCAGCGTAGTAAAAACAGTTTATTCGTACACTTTTAAAAATCAGCAACAGACCAGTAAGACAAGCGCTTTCGCCTGGTATATTCCAGGCTTTATCAAGTCGAAACATTAAGCAAGTTGCACCAGTGTGTTTAAATACTTTAAGTTAATTGATTGTTAAATACAAATTGGTGTTTTGTGTTTTGTTAACTGTTTAACCCTAACCGGACCAAGAAACTCAAAAACATAATAAAAGCAAAATACAACAACTTGCATTTAACGTGACCAATTGGTTTCTGTTGAATGATTTACAGTTAATGTGTTTACAAAAATCAAGTATGACATGACAATCTGGACAATTCACTCAAAAATAATTGTTAAAAAATACAATATACCACTATTAGCTGCCAAATAATGTAAACAACCCAAACTATGAAGATAAAATAACAAATGATCAACTGATAAAAACCTTTCCATGTTTATGCTGGTAAAAAAATATGCCAGCCAGAAGTGTACAAAATCTAAGAAATAAAAAACCATAAAAAGAAAACAGTGGTGGATGTAATTCCATTGCGATAAGCTATAATCTGGCCCTTCTTAGCCTAAGTAATGAGCCTATACTAAGTGAACCGTTAAGTCCTGGTGGTTTACCTGCGTTCAGCCTAAGCTGCCAGATTAATTCCCTGAACTCAAGTGTAGATTCCCAATCCCCCCCTCTGATGTGTGGATTAAGCTGTTCTAGCACCATGAAGGACAGTTTGAGGTTGGGGCATTCAAGAGAATGTTTATAAAAGGCATTACTTTCTTTTTTGTTGTCAATTTCATATGCGTGTTCATACAGCCTCTTCCTAAATTCACGCTCTGTTTTTCCCACGTAAAAACTTCCGCAGGTAGAACATAATCCAATGTAGACAACGCCTTTGGTGGCACAGGAAAAATGCCCAATTGGTTTAATGTTAGTGTGATGCCCTTAAGTACATGTGATTGTCATTTATAATTAAGGAACACTGTTTACAGGCACCACATCTGTAAGTGCCATTAACCTTGCCATGTTTCCCAGTTCTAACATTGTGCCTTTTCTCAAAAATGGCCTTCAAATTCTGCCCTCTTTTTCTAACAAAACTAGGCTTGTTTGATATAATCTGTTTTAACTCTTCATTATTTTGTAACACAAACCAAAATTTTTTAATTGTGTTTTCAATCTGAAAAGAGTCATTTGAAAATGTGTAAACAAAATTTTCACCTTTAATAGTAGAATGGGTACCTGTATCTCTGGTTTGAGAAAGGTTGATTTCTGTCAAACCTAATAAAGGGGGGTATAACGAGTTCCTCTTTGCCAAAACCTCATTGGTAATGGACTCTATAAGTTCACTGGGGTAAGCCCTTTCAGTAAACATTTGGTGAAGGGTTTCAACCTCTTTCAAAAACTCTTCCAAACTACTACACATTCTCGAGGCTCTAATCAATTGCCCCTTGAGAATGCCTTTCTTTTGATGAAAGGGATGTTGACTTTCAAAATGCAGTAGAGAGTTTGAGAAAGTTGGTTTCCTAAAGACCTTTGAGTGTAGTTCCCCAGTTTTCCCATCTTTAAAGATGGTTACATCCAAATAATGAAGTTCATTTCCACTAATATTGTGGGTAAAACTAAGAAAATTAGTTGTTGAATTAATGTACTGTAGAAATTCTGTCAGTTGTTCCTTAGTGCCATTCCATATAAGGCAGATGTCATCCAAATATCTACAGTAAAAAGTAAGATGTTGCCCCCAGTTTGTTTGGAAAATGTATGCCTGTTCCCACCTGTGTAGTACAATGTTTGCATAGATGGTAGCGCAGGAGGCGCCCATCGCTACACCTTTGAGCTGTTTAAACAATTCACCATTAAACAACATAAAGTTGTTCTCCAAAACTACACCCATCATCTCGGTAACTAGATTGACAAAGTTGTTACTTAGGTTGGTTTCTAACCTGAGAAAATCCAAAAACCATTCTAAGCCAGTGGTGTGTGGAATGCTAGGAAAAAGATCCTTCACATCCACAGTTACCATTAATGTTGAGGCATTAAATTTGTCTTTGGGAAAGTTCTTTAAAAATTCCCAAGAGTCTTTACAAACATTAGTCAGGGCAGAAATGTGTTTTTTCATAATATAGTCTATAAATTTGGCTATTGGTTCTGTTGTTCCACCTGCACCTGATACAATAGGCCTGAACAGTACAGGGTCAATACCCTTGTGAATTTTGGGTATCCCGAAGATGACAGGAGTCTTGGGTTTGCTCACTTTAAGGAAGTTAAATAGTTTCTCATTAATGAAACCTTGCATTAGGTAGTCATAGAGGGTGTAATTGATTTTAGCTATAGCAATGTTATGCTCGTTACGAGAAGTTAGTTCGTATTGGCTTGGGTCATGTAACAAATTGTGCATGTATGATTCATAATTGGAGTCATACATGAGCACAATACCACCCCCTTTGTCTGGCTTCATTACCCTGATACCTTCCTTCCTTAACTTGGTGATGAATTTCAGCTCGTTGTTACTCATATTAGTCTGATTGGGTCCAGTGTGCTCGATATAACGTAGTTCATTTTCAACTAGTTCTTCATATAACCTAATAAGTGGATGCATGGGGGGATTAAAAATACTTTTCCTCTGCAGGCTCTGGGTTTGATCATCATTTCCTTTGAAAAAATGCCTCAGGTTTAAACCCCTAGTGAATAACTTAAGTTCCACCAACAGGTTGGCCAAATCTAAATTTTTTGTTGGCACAAAGTGAAGCCCCTTAGTGAAAATGTTGAAGGCTGTGAGGTCTAACTCAATGTCAGTGTAGTTGTAAATAGTGAAATTGTCCATTTTAAACAATTTACAATTGGACTTTTCTGTAACTGTAATTGTGTTTTGATGTGAAATACCTTCAACTAACAAGTCAGAGTCCAAGTTAGTTGTTGGCGAAAAGTGTGTGGGTGGGTTTAACCCACTATCTAGTTGTAGTTCCACCTCCCCCCTGTCCTCTGCTGTTTGTATCCAAAAGCCCCCGGTCTCCCGGGGCGTTGAGGTAAATCCTGATTTCTTTGCCTTCTGTCTTTTTCAGCTAGTCGCTCACTTCTACGAGGGGGTTCATTAAAATTTTTGTGGAAAACATCATCCCCACCATTGTCTGCTACACTAAAAGTTCTTGCATTATATGGGGTTTTGTTATGGCATGGGTATGCCAGACCGTCCCTATATTCATGCAGATCTCTATCCAACTTTCTAATTTTTCTATTTGTTATTTTTAAGCAAAACTGATCAACTTCATTAAACAGTTTATCATAATCATGCTTAATCATGTCGAAATTAGAGTCGGAGATGACAGTTTGATGCAAAATTTCCAAGTCTTCCGTAACTATGTTAGCTTTGTTCTCATATTCAGCAATCATAACTTGTAGTACTTCTAAACCTGCCCTGTCAAATATCTCACAAAGCTGGTTATAATGTGCTGACCCATGTTTAACAAAGTTTGGAAACTTAAACAAACGTAGCCCCTTTGGTACACGTTTTACCCTGACACATTCACGCAAGTAGTCTAATTCACATTGATTACTTCTTAAACTGTACAATTTGTTTTTAAAATCATCAAAGTCCACTTCAATTGGAGCAGGACTAGAAGAATTGACAGTACCTTTATGAAACCGAAAAGGTTGGTTTGCCCAAGAAGCAAAATTAAATTCCTTGGGCTTGTCTCTGCTGCGCTTTTGATGCGGAGCATTGCTATTTCTGTGAGTAGCAGTAGTTCCGTTCAGTGAATCACCCTGCGGTTCAGCTTGAAATTCCAAGGCTGTCTTTGTTCGGCTATGATTTGCCCTTAAACTTCTGGAGCTTTCACCATTCTGTTCGTTACCAGTACAAACACTGGGAGTAGCTTTTTCTTGTTGGCCGTTGATACAACTTCTTAGTTCGGCTAACATGTTGAAAAGCTGATTAAATTCAGCTCTAGTAACGGGACCATCGTTGTCAGTGCTGTGCAGCAAATTGGGTGTGTTAGCTGGATTGAACGCCTCAGTCGCTTCGGTCATGACGAAACAGTGAACAGCAACCAAAACTTTAGCAGACACCAAAAACCAGTAATACAAAGGTCGAAGACCACCAACTGAAGCAATAATCCAACCAGCGTAGTAAAAACAGTTTATTCGTACACTTTTAAAAATCAGCAACAGACCAGTAAGACAAGCGCTTTCGCCTGGTATATTCCAGGCTTTATCAAGTCGAAACATTAAGCAAGTTGCACCAGTGTGTTTAAATACTTTAAGTTAATTGATTGTTAAATACAAATTGGTGTTTTGTGTTTTGTTAACTGTTTAACCCTAACCGGACCAAGAAACTCAAAAACATAATAAAAGCAAAATACAACAACTTGCATTTAACGTGACCAATTGGTTTCTGTTGAATGATTTACAGTTAATGTGTTTACAAAAATCAAGTATGACATGACAATCTGGACAATTCACTCAAAAATAATTGTTAAAAAATACAATATACCACTATTAGCTGCCAAATAATGTAAACAACCCAAACTATGAAGATAAAATAACAAATGATCAACTGATAAAAACCTTTCCATGTTTATGCTGGTATAAAAATATGCCAGCCAGAAGTGTACAAAATCTAAGAAATAAAAAACCATAAAAAGAAAACAGTGGTGGATGTAATTCCATTGCGATAAGCTATAATCTGGCCCTTCTTAGCCTAATGAGGTTTTGGCAAAGAGGAACTCGTTATACCCCCCTTTATTAGGTTTGACAGAAATCAACCTTTCTCAAACCAGAGATACAGGTACCCATTCTACTATTAAAGGTGAAAAATTTGTTTACACATTTTCAAATGACTCTTTTCAGATTGAAAACACAATTAAAAAATTTTGGTTTGTGTTACAAAATAATGAAGAGTTAAAACAGATTATATCAAACAAGCCTAGTTTTGTTAGAAAAAGAGGGCAGAATTTGAAGGCCATTTTTGAGAAAAGGCACAATGTTAGAACTGGGAAACATGGCAAGGTTAATGGCACTTACAGATGTGGTGCCTGTAAACAGTGTTCCTTAATTATAAATGACAATCACATGTACTTAAGGGCACGTCACACTAACATTAAACCAATTGGGCATTTTTCCTGTGCCTCCAAAGGCGTTGTCTACATTGGATTATGTTCTACCTGCGGAAGTTTTTACGTGGGTAAAACAGAGCGTGAATTTAGGAAGAGGCTGTATGAACACGCATATGAAATTGACAACAAAAAAGAAAGTAATGCCTTTTATAAACATTCTCTTGAATGCCCCAACCTCAAACTGTCCTTCATGGTGCTAGAACAGCTTAATCCACACATCAGAGGGGGGGATTGGGAATCTACACTTGAGTTCAGGGAATTAATCTGGCAGCTTAGGCTGAACGCAGGTAAACCACCAGGACTTAACGGTTCACTTAGTATAGGCTCATTACTTAGGCTAAGAAGGGCCAGATTATAGCTTATCGCAATGGAATTACATCCACCACTGTTTTCTTTTTATGGTTTTTTATTTCTTAGATTTTGTACACTTCTGGCTGGCATATTTTTTTACCAGCATAAACATGGAAAGATTTTATCAGTTGATCATTTGTTATTTTATCTTCATAGTTTGGGTTGTTTACATTATTTGGCAGCTAATAGTGGTATATTGTATTTTTAACAATTATTTTGAGTGAATTGTCCAGATTGTCATGTCATACTTGATTTTTATAAACACATTAACTGTAAATCATTCAACAGAAACCAATTGGTCACGTTAAATGCAAGTTGTTGTATTTTGCTTTTATTATGTTTTTGAGTTTCTTGGTCCGGTTAGGGTTAAACAGTTAACAAAACACAAAACACCAATTTGTATTTAACAATCAATTAACTTAAAGTATTTAAACACACTGGTGCAACTTGCTTAATGTTTCGACTTGATAAAGCCTGGAATATACCAGGCGAAAGCGCTTGTCTTACTGGTCTGTTGCTGATTTTTAAAAGTGTACGAATAAACTGTTTTTACTACGCTGGTTGGATTATTGCTTCAGTTGGTGGTCTTCGACCTTTGTTTTACTGGTTTTTGGTGTCTGCTAAAGTTTTGGTTAATGTTAAAAAGTCCTAAAACTCCCTCTTGTGTCAAAAATGTGTATGTGTAAATATAAACACACATAGTTAAAAAACGTTTACAGTTTGGTAGATCTTAATTTTAGTACTGGCGCTAAAGATATCATATCGTTTAGACCTGGAGGTCTATTAGCTTCCAAAATTAGCTGCCAGTACAGTTCTCTATACTCAACCAGGGTCTCCCACATCCCACCCCTCGGATCCAAAGGAACTACCTCAAGTACAAAAAACTGAAATCCTTTTGTTTTGCATGTCAAACTATGTTTATACAACGCATTGTTTTCACATTTATTTCTAATATCATAAAGGTGTTTGTAAATTCTCTGTTTTAATTTTCTCTCAGATTTACCTACATAAAAGGATTCACATTCCTTACAGGTAACTAAATATATAATCCCCTTAGTATCACAATTAACATAGCTGTGTAACAGTAATTTCCTTCTCCTAGCTTCCAAATAAAAGAAATCACCTGTTTTGAGGTAGACACAATAATTATACCTCCCACATTTGTACAACCCTTTCTTCACCCTGGTGGACTTACCCTCCTTGAATTTGTTTGAGCCCCTTTCTAAAAATTTTTTTATGGTACTCCCCCTACGGTAAATATGTGTTAAAGCTTCATCGAAAATATATTTTAAATCTGAAACCTTGGAAAAGTTATCCCATTCCCTGTCAATTATCCTTCTCACAACACTAGACTGACCATCATATGTAGTGACAAACCCTGAGTTAAACTCATTGCTTAACCCAGTACTCAGTTTTCCATCTTTTCCTTTTTCGGGGGAAATTTTCCCCAATATAGGAGCAAATCTACCCTTCCTTTCTTCCCATACTTCTTTCAATATTTTATCAAACAACTCACCGGGATATCCTCTATTTACAAATAACTCTTTCAATTTCATCACTTCACCTGTAAAAGTTTTATCATCTGAGGTCATCCTACACATTCTAACAAGTTGCCCTTTCATTACACCCTTCTTCTGATATAGTGGGTGGTCACTAGCAAAATGCAGATAAGAGTTTGAGAAGGTTTCCTTTCTATGAATCCTGGACACAAAATTTCCATTTTTCTTCTCTATATCGACATCTAAATAAGTTAACTCATGTTCATTAAATTTGTAAGTAAAATCAAAAAATTCAGTTGTACCTTTGAGGTATTCCACAAATTCATCAAAGTTGTTTAAATTCCCTCTCCATAAAAAACATAAGTCATCTAAAAACCTTCCATATAGTGTCCAATAACATTTGAAAGGGGACTTTAACAAGTATTCATTTTCCCAATAGGCCATAACTATATTAGCATAAGTAGGGGCACAATGTGCCCCCATGGCCACTCCTTTTTCTTGCTTGAAATATTCACCTTGAAAAAAGATAAAGTTATTTTTTTATCACCAGTTGTGGTGATACAACTGTGATTAAAAATATTGGTCCTTTGTTTGTTAAATAAACAATTGACTAACAGGACATGCACCATATAGAGTTATCTGTCTAAATAATTCCATGAAAACAAAATAACTTTTGTGTTAGGAAAATTTGTTTATATGTCATCAGTACATAAAGTTAATATAACATTATAAAAGTGAGAAGAACCACAGTATATTTTTGGGTCTATATTAGATCAGCGAACGCTTAAAAAAGCGAACGCTGATTGATCGACCTTATGTAAACGAAAGCTTACAATCTCGAACTGTCAGATCAGCGATTTTTTTCCTTGGGGAAAAAAACTGCTGATCCAAAACATATACACACAACACAAGCACACCAAATAAACAGAAATCCACACACATACTCCTAAAATCTGACACCTAACCCTACACTAAACTATGCACACACCACTAACTATCCACTTACCTTAACCCAAACCCTAACCCTAAGGTCCGTCACTATCGCACACTCACCTCACCTGCTCCCTAACCCTAACTCACCTAAACCTGCCCTAACCCTCATGTCCACACAATCGCACACATACCTAACCCGAGCCCTAACCCTAACTCACCTAACCCACCCTAACATTCACATCCACACAATTGCACACTTACCTGAATCCAACTCGTAACTTTCCACCACAGCACTGAAAAGGCTGAAGCAACAGAAACGGACAACCGAATTCTTTCCCCTAGGAAAAAATTAAAGTTTCTGTTGCTTCGATATTTTTAACTTTCACTAAAATAAGGTCGATCAATCAGCGTTCGCTTGTTTAAGCGTTCGCTGATCTAATATAGACCCTATATTTTCAAGCTAGAACCTTTTTTCAAGTAGGCAAAGTGTTCCATAGAGCCATTTCTGATCTAACCATAAATAATTTTATACAACTTCATAAGGATATCAATGTAGCTAAAAGGAGTATTCATTTCTTTAAAACCAAACAGAGGAAAGGCCAATAAACTTATCAAAAGCCTTCTGGATACTGAAAGAAAAAAAGTGTTAAGGACGATTTAGTAATATTTAAATCATTTATAATATGTGTCACATTTCTAATACAATCTTTCATCTGAGAATATATTGGCATATGTATAAATGTTTGAACCCTTGAGGCCTAAATACTCATACATATATAACTATATATATATATATATATATATATATATATATATATATATATATATATATATGGATCTAGGACATTTCACTGAATGCACATTTCACCGAAAGTTAAATTAGTGTGCACTTTTCACCGAAAGCTAAATTCACCGAAAACACAATTCACCGAAACACATTTCAACGAAAGTGGTATATGGCCTTGTCCCCACTGTAGTGCTACTTTGGAGTTGGTATATATAGTAGAGGGAGTGTGGGGGGTGTGGGGGAGGTGTAGCCCCCCACATATTTTAAATGTGTTCAACTATATACATGCATACTTGCAATTGCAATATATTACTCTTATCCAAACATGTTATATACTTTAAATATGTGGGGGGCTTCGTCCCTCACACCCCCCAATGTGGGGGCGGTGCCCCCCACACACCCCCCTTACTATATATACCAACTCCAGGCTTGCACTACAGTGGGTTCAAGGCCATATACCACTTTTGGTGAAATGTGTGAAATGAATTGTGTTTTCGGTGAATTGTGCTTTGGTGATTTGTGTTCGGTGATATGAGTTTCGGTGAAATGTGCATTCGATGAAATGTCCGAGATCTATATATATATATATATATATATATATATATATATTTGGGTCCCGTTTACATGGTCAACATTCCAAAATGTCGAAGACCATATGGCTGAGACCATATTGATCGACATTTGAAATGTCAAACGTGTAAAAAAAAAAGAAAACAACAAGCACTTACCTTAACACTGCTAGCAGGAGGGCAAGCCCCACTGCACCCCCCATAACTTAAATATGCCAACTTCGAGATTGCCCTACAGTGCAGAAGATGGAAATCTTTCCATTCCACACTGTACAGAAATGCCAGTTCCACATGGTCAGCATTTCAAATGTCAATCATATGGTCTCAGCCATATGGTCTTTGACATTTTGGAATGTTGACCATGTAAAGGGGACCCATGTATATATATATATATATATATATATATATATATATATATATATATGGAATGTTGACCATGTAAAGGGGACCCATGTATATATATATATATATATATATATATATATATATATATATATATATATATATATATATATATATATATATATATATATATATATATATATATATATATATATATATATATATATATATATATATATATATATATATATATACTTTAACTCCAGCAATGCTACAGATAGCTCATATCTCCCCACTACTCATTTCTCCTTTAGTTTCCAACCCATCCCTACTCCCCTCATCCAAGCCCTTCTCAAAAAACTAAATCCCACCTTTCAAAGGCCTTCAATATGGTTAACCATCAGCTACTTCACAGTACCTTGAAAGCTGTCTTCTTAGACCATCACTTACTGCAATGTTTTCAGTCCTACCTAATTGGTAGACAGCAGGCTGTCCTATGGCAGGATAAGCTGTCATCTCATCTCCCAATCACCCTTGGAGTCCCACAGAGCTCAATACTAGGATCCCTCATGTTCTCTATCTTCATTCATCATCACCATCATCATCTTTTGGCTTTTCCCATTAGGGGTCACCACAGCAGATCATCTCTTTCCATTTCTTCCTATCCTCTGCATCTTGCTCTGTCACACCAACCACCTGCATGTCCTCTCTCACCATGTCCATAAACCTTATCTTAGGCCTTCCTCTTTTCCTCTTACCTGGCAGCTCCATCCTTAGCATATTTTTTCCAATATACCCATTATCCCTCCTCAGCACATGTCCAAACCAATGCAATCTCGTCTCGCTTGCTTTGTCTCCAAACTGTCCAGCATGAGCTGACCCTCTAATATACTGATTCCTAATCCTACCCATCCTAGTCACATCGAGTACAAATCTTAACATCTTTAACTCTGCCACATTCAGCTCTGACTCCTGCCTTTTAGTCAATGCCACTGTCTCCAACCCATATAACATAGCTGGTCTCACTACTGTCTTGTAGACCTTCCCTTTCACTCTTACTGGTACCCGTCTGTCACAAATCACTCCTGACACTCTTCTCCACCCATTCCACCCTGCCTGTACTCTCTTCTTCACCTCTCTTCCACATTCACCATTACTCTGAACTGTTGATCCCAAGTACTTAAACTCGTCCACCTTTACAAACTCTACTCCCTGCATCCTCACCATTCCTCTACCCTCCCTCTCATTT
Organism: Protopterus annectens; assembly: GCF_019279795.1. Taxonomy (NCBI): domain Eukaryota; kingdom Metazoa; phylum Chordata; order Ceratodontiformes; family Protopteridae; genus Protopterus; species Protopterus annectens. The sequence goes on along the minus strand of NC_056729.1, from coordinate 1,359,412,323 downwards.
ACACACATATATTCTGTCTTAGCCCTGCTGACCTTCATTCCTCTGCTCTCTAGAGCATATCTCCACCTCTCCAGAGTCTCCTCAACCTGATTCCTACTCTCACTACAGATCACAATATCATCTGCAAACATCATAGTCCACGGGGCATCCTGTCTGATCTCATCTGTCAACCTGTCCATCACCACAGCAAATAAGAAAGGACGCAGAGCTGATCCTTGATGTAATCTCACCTCCACCTTAAATAGATATGTCACTCCCACTGCAGTCCTCACCACTGTCACACTACCCTCATACATATCCTGTACCACTCTTACATACTTCTCTGCCACTCCCGACTTCCTCATACAATACCACAACTCTTCTCTAGGCACCCTGTCATATGCTTTCTCCAAGTCTACAAAGACACAATGCAACTCCTTCTGACCTTCTCTGTATTTCTCCAATAACACTCTTAGAGCAAACATCACATCTGTAGTGCTCTTTCCTGGCATGAAACCATACTGCTGATCACTAATCATCACCTCCCTTCTTAACCTAGCATCTACTACTCTCTCCCATAACTTCAAGCTGTGACTGATCAATTTTATCCCTCTGTAGTTACTGCAGCTCTGCACATCACCCTTATTCTTAAAGATAGGTACCAAAACACTTTTTCTCTACTCCTCAGATATCCTCTGACTTTCCAAAATTTAATTAAACAATCTAGTTAAAAATTCCACTGCCATTTCTCCTAAGCACCTCCATGCTTCCATTGGGATGTCATCTGGGCCAACAGCCTTTCCATTCTTCATCCTCTTCATAGCTGTCCTTACTTCCTCCTTGCTAATCTGTTTCACTTCTTGATTCACTATCCCCACATCATCCAACCTTCTCTCTCTCTCATTCTCTTCATTCATCAGCCTCTCAAAATACTCTTTCCATCTACTCAACACACTCTCCTCTCTTGTGAGTACCTTTCCCTCACTATCCTTTATCAGCCTTACTTGCTGCACATCTTTCCCAGCTCTGTCCATCTGTCTAGCCAATCAGTACAGGTCCTTTTCTCCCTCTTTAGTGTCCAATCTCTCATACAACTCTCCATACACCTTATCCTTAGCTTTCGCACCTCTCTCTTTGCCATGCGGCTTATCTCCTTATACTCATGTCTACTTTTTTCATCTCTTTGACAATCCCACTTCTTCTTCACCAGCCTCTTCCTCTGTATACTCTCCTGTACTTCCTCATTCCACCACCAGGTCTCCTTGTCCTCCTTCCTCTGTCCAGATGCCACACCAAGCACCTTTCTAGCAGTCTCCCTTACTAGTTCTGCTGTAGTTACCCAGCTATTCGGTAACTCTATACTGCCTCCCAGTGCCTGTCTTAACTCTTCCCTAAACTCCACTTCACAATCACCCTTTTTTAACTTCCACCATTTAATCCTTGGCACTGCTTTCACACTCCTCCTCCTCTTCTTGATCACCAACATCATCCTACAGACCACCATTCTATGCTGCTTAACTACACTTTCCCCTGCCACCACTTTACAGTCTCCAATCTCTTTCAGACTGGCTCTCCTGCATAGGATATAATCCACCTGTGTGCATCTTCCTCCACTCTTGTACGTCACCCTATGCTCCTCCCTCTTCTTAAAATATGTATTCACCACAGCCATGTCCATCCTTTTCACAAAATCCGCAATCATCTGACCTTCTGCATTCCTCTCCTTAACACCATACCTACCCATCACTTCCTCATCCCTTCTGTTCACTTCACCAACATGCCCATTAAAGTCCGTTCCAATCACTAGTCTCTCACCCTTGGGTACACTCACCACAACTTCATCCAACTCACTCCAAAATTTCTTTTTCTCATCCATCGCACACCCAACTTGTGGAGCATATGCACTAACAACATTCATCATTACACCATCAATTTCGAGCTTCATAAACATCACTCTGTCAGACACTCTCTTCACGTCTAAAACACTCTTGGCATATTGTTCCTTTAGTAAAACCCCTACCCCATTTCTCCTGCCATCCACACCATGATAGAACAATTTGAACCAGTTTCCTAAACACCTGGCCTTACTTCCCTTCCATCTGGTCTCTTGCACGCACAATGTATTAACCTTCCTTCTCTCCATCATATCAGCTAGCTCTCTTCCTATACCAGTCATACTGCCAACATTCAAAGTTCCTACCCTCACTGCTACACTCCTAACCTTCCTCCTCTCTTCCTGCCTTCGGGCATGCCTTTGCCCTCCTCTTCTCCCATTAATGACCTTCATACCACCATCCCAAACACACACTGTATCCAATAGGCAGATGATTCAACCTTGATATGCTCTGCCTTCTCTCAAACAAATCTCCTATCCCTAACCCAGAATACCTTTAACAGTGTTGAAAACTGGCTAACTAATCGCCAACTGCTCCTGAATCCTAACAAATCCAAGCTGCTACTTTTCTCCCCTAGCCACTCCTCCATTCTTCATTAAGTCTAACAATGGCACCAGTATCTCCCCAGATGACCAAACTAAGGTCCTTGGAGTACTAATAGATAATCTTAAATTTAACATGCATATTAGCCACACTATTAAGTCCATTAGCAAAAAACCTGGCTCCATTTATAAGTTAAAAACCTTTCCTCACCCCTTTTGCTAGAGTTGTTCCTCTATACCTCTTCAGTATTTACCAAACTTTCTAAAATTGACCTCAACAAACTATCCTCCTGTTACTACCATATAGCTAGATTTGCCACTGGTATGGCATAGAGGACTTACCACTGCAACAACTTAGTTCAACTTGACTGGCTGGAATTTCCTTCCTTTTTGCAGTTCAATCAGCTTATAGTAGCACACAAAGTACTCAACCAACCTGATAATACCCTGGCTCTCAAAAACGTTATCAGCCCACATAATGCTCTCAGGCCACTTCAATCATCAAATAAACTATTGGTCCTAACCCTAAAATCCAACAACACAGCAGGGGATTCTCTGCTTGCTAACTCTGTTGGTAAAATTTGGAACCTACTTCCTGCAGGTCTCACCCAGGAATCTTTACCTCTATTTGAAAAAGGCCTCAAAAAATGCTTTAAATCACACTGGCTCTGCCCCCTGCCTAAACCCTGACTAACCCAACCCAACAAATTGGCGTTTCTGTACTTAACTGCTTATAAGCAAGCCAGCCATTCTACTGATCAAATGTATTATGTTATAATGTACAGATTTGCTTGTTTGTACGTGTTAAACCTTTAGTATGCTGTATTGTATTTCTAATGTGTTAAACGTTGTGAAATGATGTATCCTCATTCTGTTCTCACTCTGTTTTATTATTGCATTACTATTTATTTTTGAGACAATAAGTGGAGCTTTTATCCCCGTGCCTCCACTGAAAATGGACATGTATCCATTCGGACTATCCCGGTCAACAAATGTAAAATAAAATAAATAAATAAATATATAGATAGATATTTATTAAAACTTTAGCTAGGAAATAGAATGATAATAATTAGTATAATGAAGATCTTTGCTAAGCTTTGATATCATAGATCCTAAGGCATCAAAAATTACACTGTCCATCCAACAAATGCTTTCTAAATGTCTTTTTTTTTCCCTTGGGTAAATTTGAATAAACAACTATACCACAAATTCTCCCACTTAAGCTCCTTAATATCTACACTAACTTCTGCCAAAGAAATGGATTTCAATCTGTTGTGCTATATATATATATATTCGGTTCCCATTCAGAAGCCTGAAACACTATAAGCCTGAAAATCAAAATCCTGAAACCAAAAGCCTGAAAATTCAGAATCCTGAAAACTCAAAATCCTGAAAACTCAAAATCCTGAAAGCCCAAAATCCTGAAACTCAAAATCCTGAAAACACAAAATAGACATACTGATGTCATTGTGGCTTTGCTATTGTTAGCCCTGTGGTGCTAGGTCATGCGTTGGGTTCAGGTAAGTGTGCGGTTGGTTTTATGTTAGGGTTAGGGGCGGTTTAAGTGAGTTAGGGTTAGGGCGCAGGTTAGGCATGTATGCAATAGTGACAGAAATTAGGGTTAGGGGCGGTTTAAGTGAGTTAGGGTTAGGGCGCGGGTCAGGTGAGTGTGCGATAGTGACGGACCTTAGGGTTAGGGTTAGGGTCAAGGTCAGTTGGTAGATATTAGTGTCTTTGTATTGGCATATTAGCATTATTTGTGTTTTCAGGATTTTGAGTTTCAGGATTTTGGGCTTTCAGGATTTTGAGTTTTCAGGATTTTGAGTTTTCAGGATTCTGAATTTTCAGGCTTTTGGTTTCAGGATTTTGATTTTCAGGCTTATAGTGTTTCAGGCTTCTGAATGGGAACCATATATTCATATTCCAATTGCATAAGAGGAATTTGAATTATAACCTTACATATTTCTTCTTCTGTGGTATTAATGAAATCCACATTTATAATACTGAAGTGTGTATTTACCTTTTCTTTGGTAGAAACAATCTCGCTACCAGTGGCTTCATAAATCAGATAAAACACTAACCTATCCATCCTACTAATTTAGCTTAAGCAGTCATAGCAAAACCTTTGAACTCTTTTGAGGAAGATGATGGCATATTAAGCTCCAATTTACCTTCATAAATGTTAACCTTAAAATAATTTAGTACAAGCAATGTATGATGACTATTACTAATGACAGATCTTGACCTAAATATCCATACAAGATCAATTGTAGATTGGTGTTCTAAAGTCTTAGTCTTCCAGAAGTTTGACACCCAAGAAAATGTCATTTAAAGTACATGTCAAAGTATCCCAATAAATGACAGTGTTTACATCTGAGTTAGAAAGCATTGACCATAATTCATTCCAAATTTCTTTGACCTTGTCCAGGAGTTCTAGTAGTTTGGTATAGAAGGGTGTCAATTTTCTAGGAACACTTGATATTCTAAATAATTAATTTCAAATGACCAAGTCAGTTAACAATAATCAGAAAAATATGATGAAACATTTTAAATAAAAATAATTATCAATGAGGTCTTTAGAGATATATTGTTAGTTCTAAACCATACATTATGCCTGTTGTAAGTAATATGTAAATTGAACAACATTACTGAAATAAATTGTGTATACAAAAGAGGTCTGAATCAGCTTTACTCCAATTCAATAAAGAGCAGAAACAAAATAGTTAAAAACACTGTTAACAATATTATGATCTAATACTCTGTGCCCTGTAAGGAGCCTGCATTACTAGATCCAAAGATAATAACCCTAAGGAAGGATTTTCCAGCATAGCTTATCATTGTAGTTATTTATGCTACTGTGAGGCAAGAAAAGACATTCATGTTGAAAGTAATATGAAAACATAATGTACTTACTGATTAAGGATATAATCTCATTTCCATTTACCAGCTAATAAGGCATATTAACTCTGTGTGAAAGTATAAATATTTGTAAAAATATTTATAGTTTTTATTACAACTCATTTGAAGTTTTACAACTTTTATTACAACTCATTTTGAGTTAATCACATTAAACTGTACTATAACTTGCCCAAAAACTGTAATATTTCAAATAGTTGCCACTAGTATTGTCCTGCAAAAAAGAGGGTCAATCTAAAAATAAATCTGAAACTGTTAAAAGAATATATGTGATATCAGGCTGTTTGCATAAATGAATGCAATCATTTTCAGCTACCTTACTTAAATGTTGGGTTTAAGCTTACATTGCATACATTAGCAAGTTAAAATGTTTCATACATAATAATGGAAAACGCATGAGATAAACATAACCAAGTCATTGTGAAATACAACATACATTATGGTTAACATTGTGATGCCCACATTGTAACTAAACAAGGATACAAAATAAATTCAGAGCTTGGAAAAATACTTGCATAAAGACAACAGCAAAATAAATCGACTTCTGGTCTTCAGGTCTTCATCCATGCCTTTCCAATGAATGTAAACTAATCCTTTTCAGTTAGTAAAGAATGGGCATGTGCCAGTCTTAAGTAAATTTGATCACAACATAGGCTGAATTTAGATGTCAGGAAAGTAATCAATGTCTTGCATAGTGACAGCTATTTAAATAATAAACACATCACAGTTAGACATAAAAATATTTAAGTTTCCTTTAGAATAATGATGATTATGCAATGATAATGGTGTAATAAGGTTTCAGCATATTCTAGGGGAAAATAAACAAAAAGGATTCCAGATATTGTTCCATCAGGATTACTTGTTTCCTGGATTGCACTCCTAGACTACATTATTTCCTACCATGTCCTTCTTGAATTTTTTTGTAGAAAGATTATTTCTTTTTACAACCTCAAAAGAATCTGAAAATGAGTCATTACAGAATCAGCAGAACTGAGGACTGTAATTCAATACAGATTTGCTAAAGCTAACAGTCCCACTAAACAAAATGAGTGTCTAGCTAACTATAAAAATGAGAACTTGACATTCTTGTAATTAAGCCACTTAATTAAGGGCAAAACTTCTCTTTTCCCTATTGGATCATTGCAAATGAGTAATCATGGGCAAAAACAAAGCCAAACACATTTCATTTCAGTCTTCTTTTTTATCATTTCCTGCTTGTCTAAAAATTATTAAACTTAACTAAGACAAGTCTTGGTTTGCTACCTGGCTGGACTTGTTTGGCTGTAGGAGATCTCTGCATCCTTTCTTGTCTCCATGTATAACAAAATCAATACCAGACAGAGTTTTAAATAAGTCACTCAAATAAATATCATATTCCCCTTTTCTACACCTTCTGGTAAGCCAAAAAGTATGATAATGTTATACCTGGCGTAATTTTCAAGGCCATAAAACATTTCTTTCATTGTAATATTTTCTGAGTTTAATACTGAATATTGTGTCTCTAAGAATGACGTTCTGTTGCCGGATAAAATGACAGCATTTTCTAAAGCAGAAACCTTTAATAAAGTTTCTGTTAATGTTGCCTTACTATCTGAATGCAGCATTGCTGAAGTATGCTGGAAATTCGGTAAAGTATTTGCTGCGGTAGCGTTGTCGCCTCACAGTTAGACGTTGCCCATTCGATTCTCAGTTAGAGCGTCTTCTGTGTAGCGACATGCATGAACAGGCTTTTCTTCATTGAACGTTAGGCCTGGCAAGCCAGCACGTAAAACTCTACTGCCAATCATTAGCGGAACAGAGTTCCACTGTGGTGACCCCTAACTGGGAAAAGCTGAAAGACACAATTTTAGAATTTGCAATAGCTGAATATTTTTAACTACTTCAGTATCTTCATTCATATTCATGGTACATCTTGTTTTAATGTCAGGTCAATCTGTCTTTAAGCCAGACACCTTCCAAAACTTCAGGGTACCTTCCACACACCCAACCTATCATGCAGCTTAAGATGAGCTGACTAAAAGACAGGTTTGATTGTGAAGCCCTTTAGAGCTTTCCTGCCACCAGATGGAAGGAAGCTGAGCCCTGAAAGGACAATACGAGGAGTAACAAACAAATAAATGTCTACTTTGGACATCTACTGTTATGTTAAGTTCAACTTGCACAGGTATACTATGTTCTTCATACTGATCAGTGCTGCACTCATGAGATAACACCACAGCTAACTACATTTGCCAGGAGGAAGGAGTAGGGTCCAGGAAGCCCTAAAGAATGGTCCTATAAAAACTTGGTCTAAACCTACAGGAGGAATCAAGCTTTTTGTGCTTTGTAAAAGTATGTACAGTGGATCAAGCAGCAGTTTCTAAAATACTTCTAGAATATAACCCCTTCCAAAAAGTCATAGATGAAGCCAAGACACTGGTAGAGTGGGTCTTGACCCTGCCTAGAATAGATTTGTCATGGTGAGTGTAACAAAGGGCTTTCTGACCCTGGATGAAAGGGTGATCAAGAAATTTACCTTATCAGTTACATTTTGTGAATTCTGCTTTCCATTTGCTTCATTTAAGGTAATAATCTGTAAGGTTAGGTATTATTTAATATATATCTATTAAAATTAGTTTTTAAAATGTAAAAAAAATATGAAGTGCAGTAGAAGAAATCAGCTGCACACAGGTCCATGCTTGCTTGCAAGTCATATCTCCAGTTGACTTGAATATACAGTTACACCAAGAAAAAAGTAATTATCAAATGAATTCTACATACACATCAAACAATATGGAGACAACTAAATGACTATTACAGATCACAATCAAGCTTAGAAAATATTGTAGCTATTAAAAGCTTTACAAATCAGTTATTTAATATCAGTGAAGCCAAAGACATTATGGAAAAAAAAGTTTCTTTGTTGGCTCTATATGTAAGATCTTCAATGACTTCCACAGGTAAAGACTTTTCTTTGTGCTTTATTAGTGATAGAAGTATGGATACTTCTAATGAGGAGTAGTATAAAGGTTATAAGGCCTGGGGCAAACAAATTATTTAGAGGAACCGAAACCTATTCGAAATTTAGCACATTCTTCTTATAATGGTGATATGACATGACTGAATGTGGCCTAACATATTACCTATGGCAGCTGAAAAAGTTTAGGTCCTTGTCTGTTCTTTACAGTTTGGTCACTGTAAATATGTAGCAGAGAACGCTGAGTAAGTATAATCCCTAAAATGGCACAGTAGCAATAGTTTCCCATCATAGTTTGAACTATATTTGTGTGTGTATATAAATATATATATATATATATATATATATATATATATATATATATATATATATATATATGTACACATATATATCTGTGTGTGTTAACATATATATAAGGGTCCCATTCAGAAGCTCGAAGTTTCAAAACTTTGAAATTCAAAAGGCCGAGACCATAACATCGATGTTTTGAAACTTTCACCATTTTGAATGGAAATCACTGTACAGTGTAGAATGGGATATTTACTGTTTACCTTACTGTAGTGCAATCTCAGAGTTGGTGTATTTAATTAGCATGGGGTGTGGGGGTGCATATATATATATATATATATATATATATATGTGTGTGTGTGTGTGTGTGTGTGTGTGTGTGTGTGTGTGTGTGTGTGTGTGTGTGTATATGGTTCCCTATATTCTGTCGAACATCTGTTTTGATGACAAGTGTTAGGCATGGTGCTTTATCTTGGCTGTACGGATAGCCAAATGGTGAAAATGTAGAGAGTAAATTTAGTTGACACAGGTGAATTGGAACTGGAGGGAGTGTACATGTGTTTAAGAGTTAGAGTTAAGGTCAGAGCTAGGTGTCTTATGTTTATATGGTAGTATGTGTATTTTGCTGGGGTGCCTTCTGTGTGGAGTCTCCATGTCCTCCCTGTGGTCACGTGGGTTTCCTCCGGGTGCTCCGGTTTCCTCCCACATTCCAAAGACATGCTGCAGGTGGATTAGACACTCTAAATTGGCCCTAGGTGTGAGTGTGTGCATGTGTGTGCCTTCTGTGGAAGGTTGGGCACCGGGCTGGCAACTGGACACCGTAAAACTCCACTGCCAATCATGAGTGGACAGGTGATCTGCTGTGGCAACCCCTAACCTCAAAAACCTGAAAGAAGAAGGAGTAGTGTGTGTATTTTAGGGTCAGGGTTAAGTAAGGGTATTAGATGTAGCACTATTAGCGTGTGTGCTTGTGTGTCCAAGTGTGTCTTGTGAAGTGGCAGTTTTATGGAAATGATTTTTTCAAGGTAAGGTATAGGGGTTAAGGTTTGCACCCACTACAAAAGTGGAGCAGGGAGTAATATAGCTAACCCTAACCCTAATGCTTAGCCCCTTCCCCCAACCCCAACCCAACACCTTACCTTAAAAAAAAACTCCCCATAACACAACCACTATTAAGACAGATTTGAGGGAAGTGTTTTGTTTTTTTACTCAAAATTTTTTTTATTGAGTTATTTCAAAAGTGTTAGAATTTCAATTGTACACATTTGTGCTGTTTTAAACAAATAAATAAACTATATACATTATATATATAAGGCCTGAGTTAGAAATATTAGATATAACCATTTGAGTCAGATATTATATATGTTATGAGTTGAGATGTTTTCTTCAATTTTCTTCTTTTAAATAGAGTTTGAGTTTGTTTCTAGTGTCTTAAAAGGAGTAAAGATCTTTCCCCAAGGACTGTTAGTCCATGGCTTAGGTGAAATTCTTAGTTCCTTTACCTTGACTTCCATTGTAGAAGTTTCTTTTAGTAATCCCAAGAATTCTTCAAATGATGGTTCTGAAGTGGATTTCCATTTCCTGGTTACACATTTTCTAGCAACTGCTAGAATAGTCCATAACATATATATATATATTTTTTTATTCATTGTAGATTCTTCATTAACATTCAACAAAATTAGCGATTTAGATAAAACAAAAGAATCAGTAAATATGGCTTGGAAAAAAATAGCAATATCTTCCCAATATTTTTTAAGTTTACTACAATCATAGAAAATATGTATCCAATCTGCTTTACAGTTTTACAGACATTTCCAACAAGTAACATTTTTGTGAGGGATTCATTTTAGCTATTCTATTGGGTGTAAGAAAAGATCTGTGTAGAAATTTCCATGTGAAAATTCTCCAGTATTGAACGTTTGATGTTAGTTTTATAGAATAGAGTAGATCCATTTTACTCTCCAGAGATAAGTTTAATGAATGTCCTTTGTTAATGAAATCCCAAAAGTTTTGGTTAATAGTAATCTTATATTTCATTAATAATTTATACATTTTTGAAATTATATTCTTCTTATTTTTATTATCGTAGATAACTTCATATAAATAACTTATACATTTTGGTCTGGCTTTAAAAGGAGAGTTATTAATTAACCTATATAGATATAGATATATATACCTATATAATTTTCTAAAGCTAGCTCCACTGTATGTGTTAAAACTGATATTTTGTCATTATTATTTAATAACTTCAATGCTATCCAATTTCTTTGTTTGTAGTTCAAATCCCACTTTGTGTATTTCTTCTTGCCTTTCTAACAACTTTTTATCTCACTCTTTCATTATATTACAAGCCCATCTTCCCATTCTATTTTTAATATGCAATTTTAAGGATTCCCACAGTATGACTTTACTAACATGATCATTATCATTTAAAGATAAAAAATATTAATTTGCTCAATTTCATCATATATACTGGGATTCTATAGATAATCTGAAATTTCCTTATATCCATTAATATATTAATAATGCATTATGATCAGATAAAACACAATGAATAGTTTTAAAACAATTCACTTTATTAAGTAAATCTGCAGAGGCATAAATCCTATAAATTCTAGTTTACGTCTCATGTCCACGTGAATAATGAGTGAAGAACAATAACTTATCTTCTGCTTTTACTATTAAATCAACTAAATTATTATTACTAATACATCTGTTTAGTGCTTTATCTGATGCCAGAATTTTAGCTTTCTTGTGTTCACTTGTATCTTCTATTCTAGATATGCAGTTAAAATTCCCTGCTAGATTTAAACTACTCTTCCAATAACTTTGCAGTAGGTTTAAGTGATTTTTAACCACTCTTGCACCTATTCCAGGGATTCAGTAAAACATTAGCTAGTGTACACAGTTTGGCATTATATTTAATTATTACAACTGTATACATTCCGTTGGGATCATTGTTGGATTCCTTGACCTCAAGCATTACAGTTGATTTTCTCCAAAGTATAGCAGTTCCTTTTCTTTTTATTAAAAGAAGCAGATGATAAATTTATGTAACCTGAGCTATTTAAATATTGTATATCTTTATCTATCAAGTAAATCTCTTTCAAAAATATAATGTCTCCTCTATGTAATTTTAGGTATCTTATTGATGATTTCCTTTTGTTGCCATTATTTAATCCATTTACATTCCTAGATAATAGATTAAAACTATCCATACTATGCATTTAAAAAGATTTCTTTGAAAAGATAATATGACACATTTATACACCATATTAATTTAATTGTATATAAGACTCTGATGCATTCCTCCAGCACTATTTTAACATTCCACATTTTTTGAATTCATCCTTTCTATAAACTAAACTACTAAAACTCATAAATAACAAAAAACAATAATGAGTCTACAAGTATAACTGTATATATTCCTAATAAAACGCAACCTGCCATGAATACCAAAGTTCCTAGTTTGTCTATGAAGTAGACAGACTACTATACTTATCCCTCTACCTACCAATACTTAATAAATCATCAAAAAGTAGCCAAAAGTAGTCAAACGCTAGCTAAACATACTGAAAAATCTACTTTACTTTCCATCAAAATGGATGTACTGATTCAGCAATATAACAATCAAATTTCAGCTCTGACTTATGAAATGAGTTATTTCAAGTAGTGTTAGTGAATGTGATATGCAAAAAGCTTCAACGTTTATATGACTAAGCTTAAAATTTCAGGTCTCAGGATATTTTCAAATAGTTTATATGATTTGCTATGTAAATTATACAAGATCTTGTACATTCACATTTCTGCTATATACAGATATATATAATACATATCTTTCTTATAAGCAGTTTATTTAAATATATTTTTTCTGTCTTATTTGCCACTAATATTTTACTTTTTTTATATCTTGTATTTCGAAAACATGCAATCAAAGAGCATTTTAATCATTAGTTGTCTATTAGAGATTACAGAATGTGTGTATATTCTTTAACTTTCTAATACTTCACTTTTATTAATCTTACATAGTAGATATTTCATTCATTCTGCATATGCACATACTTCTCAACTGTCCTTGATATTTGGAGACAAGTTAGTGAGTTACGCTTAATAAATATTGACAATAATTAGAGTTATACACTTCTTTCACATCAGAAAATGTATATTAATTCACATTATATTTTGGTATCCATGTCTCAAGTTAATAGTACTAATATTTTAAAAGTGTCTCTGATTGTCCCTGATTATTTCTAGACTTGTCCCTGATTCTGTTGAGATTTGTTCTTGACTGGTTGAGAGCTATGCATATGCATATTATTCATACGATGTTTACTCTTCTTATTTATTCTAGTATTACAAGCAGTCTTGACTATATATAAAATAATTCCTGCTTGTTTAATTTGAATATGTGATTTTAGCCATTGTGAACTGCTGTTCTGATCTAAGCTTCACATCCTGACATTAGAATATGATTACTGCATGTGAAAATGATAGCTCTCAGCACACAGCAGCTGCTAATTTCCTCTGTAATTTTCTCATTCTTCTTCATTCTTTTAGCCTGTTATAATCAGTAACAAACATCTAACTTTACTTCTTTCCATTAATATGTACAGTTAGAGCTAATAACACTGCAGCATAAGCTATTAACATTCAGAAAATGTAAGCAAATTATATGTCAGCAACAGCTCAATATAAAACATTACTATAGCTTTTGTTTTACTAATTCTTCACTTCTAAGAATAGAAAAAAAAGATCAAAAGCAAGAATGCCTGGGCAATGGCTGCAACCCAAATCAAACAAAATAACTGCATACAAATCATAAAAATTCATTGATTAGGTGCTTTCGTATCTCAACTGGAGACTTCTTCAGAATAAAAGCCATGATACAACCAGAAGGTTCAATAGCCAACAATCATTGTTGATTGGGTGAACAGTCAGAAAACAATTAAATAATTAAATATTCAAACATTTAAATAATTCCTCTCCAATGCAAACTAATCCAATAAAATACTATCTGACTATTTAAATATCACAATAATAAATATCACAAAATAACACAAGATTAAAAATGACATAAAATATTATGGTAAAACTTTAATATTTTAGTGATTTAAACTTAAGGGCAGGGACTAATGATATATGACCATTAGGGTATGTGTCCACAATGTTCATATATGACAATTTATTCAGTAGTACTTATTCTCCATATAAATGACGTCCTGTTCGATTCTCCACTAAAGTGTCTTCTGTGTGAAGACATGCATGAATGGGTGTACCTTCATTGAAGGTTGTGCGTCAGGGCTGGCAACTTGGCACGTAAAAATCTACTGCCAATCATTAGTGGACCGGAGTTCTGCTGTAGCGACCTCTAACCGGGAAAAGCCGAAAGACACAACAACAACAACTTATTCTCCATATAAACATGACTTTGAGAGGTACTACATTTTATAATTGTTTTGCTAAGGGAGTAGTGTACCTAGCTTACTGCCTCGTTTGTTGGTCCTTTTATATTTTTAAAATGTTAAAACATAGAGTGTTAAAACAGAGTTTATGCATGATATAGGTATGTTATCAAGTGTAAACATGCTAATTTTAAATTTTTGGTTTGCTTTAAGAACTTACATACAGATTAACTGAAACAAAAGGTATGCTTGAAATAAGTATGTATACCTTTAAGAACTTGGGTATCAGACCAGGTTATTCCCCCATGAAAGAGGCAGTGAGTGGGAGACTAAATTAGAATACTGAGAGCTTATTTGGCAGTTGCGTTTAAATGCTTGTACACCTCCCTGTCTTAATGATCATATATCATCATTGCTGACTGGCTAAAAAAGAGAGCTGTAGTGTTTCTCCTTTGCTTTGATTTGCTGATGGTGAGAAGAAGTGCTGTACATCAGGACAGATAAAAATTAGACAAGAGATCTTAATTGATTAAATCCCATAAGATTTATTACTAATTGACTGAAGTACAGCATAAGAACATGCAGTGGGCTTTAATATATGATTTGCAGAAGAGCTTTTCAGGGTCTTATCATGAAAAAGGTTATTCTAATTCTCAGTTCACAAAAGTGTTATCTGTAGTGTCATGTATGACAGCTAACCTGTTATTAATTCATCAACTCAGAGGCATACTAATGCGGGGGTAAAGGGTATGGTCCACCTCTGGTGCAAACAGTAAGGTGGGGTGCACCCTTGCCTTTTTAAAACTTTCCATGTTTAAAACATGAAAAGCTTAAACTAAAACCAGACCCAGATCCTTTAAGGGTATTTTTCTTTAAGAGCAGCAATTGTTTGCACGCCCCTGCTTCTGCCAATGCATGTACACACTGGTTGCATACTCCTTTTCCACATTACATGTGGAATTTAAATACAAGATGATTGTGTGTATGCATATGTGCATGTGTGCATACATGTGTGCTTTCTGTGTTTCTTGTTCTGTGCTGAATTTAAATACAAGACATTCATGCATACCTGTGTGTGTGTGTGTGTGTGTGTGTGTGTGTGTGTGTGTGTGTGTGTGTGTGTGTGTGTATGTGTTGTGGGGGGGCAGTAGCATACTGGTCATATCTGGACAAAGCCTAAAATAATGTGGGGACACAAGCTCAAAAATAAGTACATATGTTAAATATTGCTCTTATTAACTTAGGCAGTTGCTAGGATAACAGGATTTGCACTAGCATGCATTTTCTGAACAATATAAAGTCTGAAACTTAAATATATGCAGTTATTTAGAAACTTCAGCCCTCAGTGATTTACCAGAAAATCACACATTCTTTGAGGAACAGACCAAGATGTCAGGCAAAAATCTGGACAGTGTGAAAATCTGGACAGTTGAAAGCTATGCAGGTTAGTAAATTTCCTCAGGTTCAAACTCTGTACCTTGGTTACAGAAAACAGGAGCCTGAATTGTACACTGCAACTACCAAACCAGTAAAAAAAAGTAGAATTTTTGGTTATTTCCAAGGAACTGTGTTTCAGTGCATTTGCAAGGAATTACAAGCTTCAGTGTATTTTCAAGGAATTGTGAGCTTCAGGGGAAAAGTGGTTTACTGTTGCCCATGGTAAGTCGCTTTTCAATGTGCATCAGTTTTGTTTAGCAAATGGTCATAGCATAACAGCTAGCATACTTGGTTTTGATGCAGAAGGTTGTGGATTCTACTCCCACAGCATGTTGATGGATAGCTGATACTGTGTTGTACTTTAAAGGAGGGGTGGCCGTATTGCAGTTCTGGGTGTGTCCTCCTTTGGATGAAATATCTAGTAACTGTGAACCTGTTGGTTTGCGATCCATTCCCTATTGGATATTACCAGCTTACCAAATTTTTTTAATGCAACATAGACAATTTAGTCTTCAAGGGAAGCAGACAGTGAATTTGTAGATGAAACACTGAAATTTAAAATTGTATGAAGCAATAACCTTTTCATTAGTTATAGATCTCGTCAATGAGGAATATTCAGGTAACTTTAACTTCCACAAAGATTATGTATATTGACTGGTGTTGCTGAATTGTATTGACAGAAGTTTGAGTAGCCTTTTATGGTTGAAGTGTTCTGAAATGGGCATTTTTGTCATTATTGAGTCATTTGCATGAAATACACTGCAGTCTTTACTCTCTGGGTGCAGTGTTTGTAAAACCAAGTTGAAATTGTTTCTGATTTTGTAGTATGTCCCTAAGCTTGCTTCATCTTGATCTGCTCCAAATAGAATCTGAGGTCAACAGTCCACATAGGTTACAAAATCCCAAACCACTGTGTCAGCTCTTATGGGTGTGTTGTCAATGTTGTACTCAACTTTCCAAAGGAGATGATAATGCATTTTTGACATTTAGCTTTAGCCCATGATTCTGGCATTAGTTATTTGTTTGGGACAAGCCTTCCTATAGGATGGCTGAGTCTTTTGGGGATTTAATTACTGCTGCTAGTTTACTCCTTGTTGGCCATTGTTTTGTTTCATTTCATGATCATTACTAAAAAGAATTGTCATAGAAGAGGAGGTGATAGAAAGAAAAAAGTCTCTATGGGGGGGCTGTTAAAACATACTGCTGAAGGTGTCAAATATGCTAGGTACACCATTGCTTCAACTTTTAGTTCTTGAGGGTTAATCTTAAATACTATATATTTAATTTTGCAATATCTTTCTCCTGGTGTATTGCTAGCAACAAATATTATTATATTCCTTCTGCTACTAGTCTCATAGCAGTTGAATTATATTAAGTTGTCCAGCCTTTAATAGTATGCCTTGCTTACCTTTATTGGTGCTACTATTCTAAGTATTCTGTGGTTATCACACTTAGCTTCTGACTGCTTTTTTTTTTCTTTTTCCTTTTGTTTCAGATTTTTTTCATGATAATACTGAAACTGCATTATCAATTATTTTCATTTTATCTAAACAGCTGATGCTGTGGGAATGGCCCAGTCTGCAATGCTGGTGACCCTGGTTCAAACAACAGAATGGGTGCCAGGCAGGTGGTAGAGGGCAAGAAAGAGTGAGTGGTATTTTGTTAGCTCACCGTGTTTTGGGTGGGGGTATAGTGTTTTGCCTGGAAATAGCCCTTGGTAGAGGGTGGCAGTCCTAGCTCAGACAGAGCAGCAAAGCAGCAGAGTGCTGAGGATTGCCTACAGTGCTATGTTTATCAAAGCAGGCAACCATGCACAGTGTTGTTCTTGATCATGATACAGAGTGGAAGAGAAGAGTAGGTTAAGGGCTTTGCCTGCCATTAGTATGGTGTTTGATGGGGGTGCCCAGATATCTCCATCAAAGATATGGAGGTAGAAAAGGTATGCACATATACAGCTAACAGCATGAGGGCCACTTAGAAATGGTAATCAAAATGCCCCTTGCATTTTATGTATATTTAGTAGCTTCACAAATAGTTTTAGTACTATATTCAAGAAAACAGGGCAGGCTTTCAACATCTTATAAGCTATTCATCTGTTGATGTTACTGTATTATACTTAAAATGCATTATTTGTCCATCTGTAACAATTTTCACAGACTCATTCTGTCTTCTCTAAACTGTTAGTATTATATTTTGGTTCAGTGCTAGCAAGGTCATTTACTGTGTACTGTAATATTTCAGTTTGTCACCATTATCCATATTTGCTAAACTTATTTCATACATTATTAAATACATCCACTTTTAGCTTTCTTTTTCTGTTATACTAGCAGGAATAGCAGGACTTGATGTTCCTTGAACTTAAATGGATACATTTAAGTGGTAAAAATGAAATAGTTTGTCTCATGTTAGAATAAACTATATTATTCCACTATGGCCAGAACTTAAAAAAGCCTATGGAATGAGGTAACCTTCTTGATGTAGTTTGGATTAACTAGAAATATAATGTTACGTTATAATCTGTTGAGACTGAATTTGCTAATTCTGATCATTTCAGTATTACTGTGAATGTAGCTATTAATAAAACCAAACTAAGAAATAATGTAGTTGCAAGTAAACACTCTACAGGTTTGATTGTGTGAATGTTAATATTGAACTTAGTGTATGGGACTGGTACTCCTATATAAAACGCAATAGCATTTTGGATTGTTTGAAGGACTTTTATTTGAATTTGCATTCTCTTGTAGACCAATTTGTTTCCAAAAAGAAATCATACGCATGTAGGAACAAATCAGTCCCTTAGTAGAGTAAAGTTTTAACTCATTTAGTTAGTAAGAAGAAAACATTATTGGAAGATATATCAAAACTTTACAAAATAGTCAAGAAGAAAACTATGGAACACTAAAATAAGCAATGAAAGGCAATTAGCTATTTATTCCAAAGGTTTTAAAAAGGCTTTCTGTAAGTATTTGTGAGAGCACAGGTATGGCATGAATTCTAATATCTCTCTGACATGATATAACAAATCTATTACAAATCACACTGAAATAGATGTGATTAGCACACATTTTTTTAGTCAGTTTTTATCAAGGATTACTTTTGTGTCTTACATTTTTTGTTTCAAAGGCTGGTTATGTGGCAGATGTGTGGCTATGTCTTACTAATAAAGGTAATCTGTTTAGATCTTACTAAGCCTTTGACACTATGCCTCATTTAGCAGTATTAAACATTGAAAGCACCGCAAAAAAACATGAATAGCCATCCTTTCATAAGTACGCGGGTTTAAAATGGCTTACTAATTTATATAATTCAGAAAGTTATGTAACACATTTTGTTCTGAAATAATTATGAATAATGGTATCTCTAAGGATTTGTGTTTGGGCTTTCTGCTTTTAATATTTTCAATTCAAATTTTCCAAAAAAATGCAGGTATGTAGATATCATAATCTGATGTTAATGTTTTAATGTTGGCTTAACTATAACTAATTTGCAATCCCAAAATAGGCTACAAGAGCCTTCCAGGTAATCTGTTTAACTGCTTAGTGATTAATAGTGTGGCATACCACGTAAAATCTTTAGTATTACATAATGGAGAACATAATTCATCTTTATTCTGTCAATAATAAATTAATATTAGTTAATAATCTGATTAAATATTTGAGGATTGCAACTGCTAATGCTTTAAAGTTTGATTTAAATGTTAATTACCTTATAAGGAAATCATATGGCATTATGGAGAGCAGTTTTATACAACTCCAAGGCATTATGAATTGTTTGCACTCTTGTACAAGAGTTTGATTAGAGATCAGTATAGTGGTTTAGCATTCATGTATGAAGTTCGTTCTGTTATAAACTTGAAACAACAGAAATATCATTCACTAGGAGGCATACCATGATAGTACACTTGCCTTAAAAAGAGAGACTGGGAAGGTCTAGCTATACATTAAAATTGGTGAGAGAGATAATTAGATCTCATAATATTCCAGACCTAGATATATGTAACTATTGCTATTTTGCTGAAAATGTAATGGCCATACAACTTCTACAAAGTTTAGATCCCACAGCCAGTTTCTATTCTGTCTCACTTCATAAAACATATACTGTACTTTACAGAAAAAAAGAGAAAGCATGTCACCATCTTTCTCTTTGATATTAAACCAATAAAAACAAATTCCTAGCAAAGCAATGTTTTCCCTGATATCCTTTTAATAGCAGGTCTGCCTTGGTTTTGCTGCTTGCTGCAATGTAACCAGATCCACTGGTTATTACTGCTCAGAAACCCGTATGGCTCATAACTCTGTAGCCCAATTGTTTCCTTCTCTTGATCAAATTCTTTACAGCTGCATTCAAAAACATCAGTCAGTCTTCACACAAGCAACACAGAATTACTTTCATTTTACAGAATTCCTAACTGCAGATATGATTTTCTTATAATGACTATAAACCCAAAAAAACACCAAAAAATATGACTACATATTCTGCAATAACAATTAGATTGGATCAGACAAATTCTGCACATTTCTATCCAGTTGTTAAAAGGAGAAACAAGTTCACTTTAGGATCATCAGCTATACATTTCTAAACTTTTCCTTAAAAAACACAACTATCTACTGAAGTCATTACATGAGCTATCATGAGTTATTGAAAAAACTTCAGGTCAGAAGCAGATGCTTAAACATCTTTTCACTTCAGAGTGTTAGCAAGCACATCCCATAGGCTTTGTTAATCTTAATGCTATCAGCTTATGCAATAAGGCTGGAAAACTCCAGGCATGGCAGTATTTTATTATTTATTTTATTTTACACTTGTTTACTGGGAAAGTCCAACTGGACACATCATTTTTCAGCGGTGGCCCAGGGAGAAAAGCTCCAATTTAACTGATAATACACACAAGGAATAATATGTATACAGATAATAAAAACAGGAATCACAACGTAACATAAAGTCACACAAGAGATTCTAAGTATACATTTCTAAAAGACATTTGGGAATGCCCTAGTATTATAATTTTAAGACTGTTAGTAAATAATTCAGTAAGAATACAATTCTGTGAAGACATTTGAGAATGTACTAGCAGTATATTATAAAACAGCAGAATATACAATAAATAAATAAGTCAACTGGGATGGAAGAAAAATGTCAACACTATATCTCAATGTCGAAATATAGGAACTGTACCCCTAAATGGGAAAAGCCAAAAGATACAACAACAACAACAACATATGCTTTC
Organism: Protopterus annectens; assembly: GCF_019279795.1. Classification (NCBI taxonomy): domain Eukaryota; kingdom Metazoa; phylum Chordata; order Ceratodontiformes; family Protopteridae; genus Protopterus; species Protopterus annectens. Next base: position 1,359,391,681 of record NC_056729.1, on the reverse strand, counting down.
TTATTGTTTATGTTAGCTGTAGCTTTGTATAATGTCAGAAGAGTGAATAGAAATAAAAATGTAAGAAGAGAATTTAACTAGAGGAAGTGATTGATGCCTAGCTACTTTATCAGCCAGGGGTTGAGCATGCACATATCCATTTACTAACCAGATTTTTTTTAGTGAAGGTTTAAATAATGTATGGGATGATAGAGAGGTGAGAGTGTGTGGTAGGGCATTCCATAGTTTATATATGTAGTTAGAAAAGAGGGAATCCCCAGCCTGATTTTAATTGTATTAGTTTGAATAAGATTTCTTCTTTTTTTTTCAAAACAGGTTTATTGTTTTAACATATAAGAGAAATATCATAACAATTTTATACAAGTAATTAAAAATAGGTATTATTATAATATTCAACAAAACAACTAAAGTATTTACAAAGACATCCACTACAATCAGATCAATTAATTAAACTAAAATACCATGCTAATCATCACTTTTTGTTCTGTTGTTGAGATTATCAGCTGGTTCCTGCTTTTGTTGTTTATCCTAAAATACCATGCTATTGAAATTAAAATTTTTTTAACAAATTTTGTAAATTATCCCATACAATAAAATAAGATGTTTTTCTATTTGTTCTAGTCCTAATTGTGTTTATTTCCATATGGCACACTATATTCATAACATTTTTAAATTCATCGAACGAAGGAGGTGTATCTGAAATCCAATTTCTAGTTATTATTTTCCTAGCCACTGCTAGAATAGACCATAACAAGGGAAGCTTAACCTTTTTAACACTTTGAGGTACAGGTGTGTTGAATAATATAAGAGATTTAGAAATAATGAAATTATCTGTAAAAGAGCCTGCAAAAATTCATTAATTGACTTCCAGTATTCTTTCAATTTTATACAGTCATAAAACATATGAGCCCAGTCAGCATTAATTTCTACATTACATCTCTTACATAGATTATCTTTATTATTTATTTTATTCATCATCAAAGGTGTATAAAAAGATCTATGTAAAAATTTCCATGTATAAAGTCTCCAGACAGTGGAAGATGTAGTTCTATAAGCAGATTCCAATATATATTGTTTATCTTGTTGATTTGGTGGGTCCCCATTAATAGAAGTGAAATAATTCCAGTATGAATCTACACTGTAAAAGTTTCTTGTCTGATAACTTTATGTATGTATGAAAGTTTACCTTTATCAGAAACTTTATGTTGTAAATTTAATATCAAGTAATCAATCAGTGTTGGAATAGATTCTTTAACAGTTATAGACATTAAATCTATTTTATTAATGAGATGTTGTCTAAAGGTCTGAACCTCTAACCAGCAAGTTTCTCTTAGATCAAATTCTTGTTTTAAGAAATCTAGATTTTTAACTTTATTATCAGATATCAACTGATACCAGTACTTTAGATCATTATCTATAGCTAAATGAGTTCCTTCAGAAGTAGATGACAAAAGCATACCCTGAGTATACATTATAGGAAATACAATAAAATTCCATTCCCTATACTTAGGGTGCATGAATATAAAGTTACGATAACTAATAATAATATTTAATGGGTAACAAACCATATGTTTAGGTGTAATAGGTGAAGTACAAAATTCCTTTAGTAACCATAACATGGAGTTATTTACAATCATATTTTTATGTGTTAAGGAGATTTTCATGAAGTGTATACTAATTAGCTCCCAATAATCTTTCCATTTTGTGACATATGACTGATCTATTAATAAAGTAATAACTTTTACAATAGAAGAGATAGTATATAAATTAAAGTCTGGAAAAGAAATACCCCTTGAGACCAGCTATTAGTATGTTTCTTTAATGCAATCCTAGGTCTATTAGGTGCCCATAAGAAATTTAACATTAGTGTGTTCAGTTTCTTGATAATTATTTTTGTAGGTGGAAGTATTATTGATTGTATTAAGTATAAAATCTTGGGGAATATTATCATTTTAATAATTGTAAGTCTCTCCTCCATAGTAAAAACATATTATTCCAGGTATTAAAAGATTTTGTATATTAAGAAAACAGGTATTATAATTATTATATATAATAGATTTAATATATTTAGATAGTATTATACCTAAATAAGTTATCTGACCTGAATTGGGTACATATTTAGTAAAATCACTAATGAGAATATTTTTTCGTGTATATATAGGTAGTATTTTAGTTTTTTCTTCATTGAATATTAAACCAGAAATACTTTTAAAATTCATCATGTTATCGAATAGAGACTGTATAGAAGAATTAGATCCTGCTGATGTAATTAGAACATCATCTGCAAAAAGTTGAATTTTGGATGTTGTATTTTCATCTATTTCAAAACCCTCTATGTCAGTACTGTTTCTGATCAAATTA
>NC_056729.1:1359329320-1359384320 GCF_019279795.1 Protopterus annectens | reverse complement strand
TGAAGTCTTCCACGAAGTTTCAGTTGCCAGTCTCTTTAACGAAGGACTAGCCCATTCCATTTCTTCTATTTTTTCCAAAATCTTATTTTTTGATAAACAGTAAAGCAGAGTCTAAGTCATCGAAAATTTTAGGACCATCAGGAAGGAAGATTTTAAGCTTGGCAGGAAACAGAAGGTATGTTTTAAACTGTGCTTTTTTTAAGCTCCCTTATTAGTGGCAGAAAACTTTTCTTTTAGCTAATACCATGGAAGAATAGTCATTGTCAAAACGCACAGTTGTTTCATTAATCTTAACAGGAGCTTTAGTCCAAGCAGATTTAAGAACCATCTCTTTATCAAAAGATGATAGAAATCTAACTATAACTGATCTAGGATAGTTTTTGTTAGAGTTAGTATTAGCTATAGATCTATGTGCTCTTTCGATACCAAAAGAGAATGCTTCTGGTAAATCTAAAGTTTTAGGGAGCCATGTTGTTAAAAAAGAAGTAATATTGTTACCTTCAATATTTTCTGGCAGTCCAAAAATCCTAATGTTATTGCGCCTAGATCTATTTTCCAGGTCATCCAGCTTTGTTTGTAAATGTGTATTTTGTTTCAGCAGAAACTCAATGTTGATTTCCTCTTCTTGTATTCTATTTTCCATGTCATTCACAGCTTCTTCTATGCCTGTCATCTGGATCTTCTGTTGTTGCAAGTCCATATGTAACAAGTCTATTTGTTTTGTAGTTTTTCTATGAAAGTGTCTATTTTAGTATCCATTTTATCCATCTTAGCAGTAAGTTGCTGGACTATAATTATCAGAGACTGAAGTTCTTTCTTGATGCTGGAGTCTTGAGAATTTGTCTTACTGGAACTCATTTCAGACTGATAAACTGACAGGAAAATTTCCAAAGTAATTTCTGACAGGAATATTATTAAGATTTCCTTTCTTTTTTAGATATAGTTCAAGAACTATATAAAACAAACATATTTAGAAAGAAAATTACTTCAAAAATTAATTTTTTAAGTAATTAATTCCTGTCAATGTAATGAAATTGGTGGAGCTGAAGAAATCTGCTGCTATCCTGTGTTCATCCTTGGCCACGCCCCCAATAAGATTTCTTCTTGAGGAGCGAAGAGGACTGGCAGAGGTATAGGATTGCAGAAGTGTTTGTAAGGCAGGTATTTTTTCAGGGTCAGATCAGATTTTGTGGGCCATTAATAGTTGTGTGTAGTTTAAGAGATGTGGGAATTCCAACCAGTTGAGTTGTCTGAGTGCTAGGCAGTGATGAGACCTAGCAGGTGAGTTTGTGGCAAACCTTGTTATTTTATTGTAGCAGACTTCAAGTTTTTGAAGCTCAGTTTTTCTAAGGTTAGTGAGAATGGGTGCCGCATATAATAAGGTAGAAAGAAGATGGGTTTAGGTTATGGCAACTCTGGTGTCTTTTGTGAAAAAAGTGTTTGTTTTTGTGTATTGGGCCAAGTTTTTTGTGTACTTTTTTAATTGTCTGAGCTATGTGAATATCAAATCTAAGTTTGCTGTTAATTTCTATGCCTAGTAATTTAGTGTGTTGTGAGGGGGTTATGCAGGAGTTATTGTGTGAGGTAATTTGGAAAGCGTAAGCAGATGTAGGGGTTTTGTTAGGGGAGAATAGTAATAGTTTGTTTTTTTAGGGTTTAAGATTAATTTAGCGTTTGTTAGCCAGGACTCAACTTCTTGAAATGCTTTCTGGGTGAGAGTTTCTAATTCAGCTAGGGATGGTACAGAACAAATCACAGTAGAATCGTCTGCATATTGGATGAGAGATGCATGAGTGGTGGCCAAATGAAGATTGTTGGTAAATAAAGACAATAGAAGTGGACCTGATATGGAGCCTTATGGTACGCTTAGTTCAACAGGTAATAAGGGTGATATGGTCTTTTGCCATGAGACTGCTTTTTGTCTCCCTGAAAGATTCTTTGAACCATGCTAATGAGGAGATACTGAAGTGAAGGCCTGATAGGGTATTACAAAGATGGGAATGGGAGACCATGTCAAATGCTTTAGAAAGGTCCAGGAAGATGGAGGAGGTATAGAGAGTATTGCTCTTGTGAAGATTTATGGTGTTAGTAAATAGGCAGCATATCTAAATATGACTGTAGATTCATTTTTATTAGACCCATTGTTCCTACCATTATTGGAACTGTATGGATATCTTTCTTCTATATTACTCTCGTTTCTGCCAGTAAATCCTAATATTTTATGACTTTGTGTCTCACTGTATGTGACACACTGTAATTGCTAGCTGTAGCAATTTCAATGCTCAATGATGCTTTTGTCTTTTTTCATGGCCTACTATGTCTGCTTTTCTCTCATCTATATTTTGAAATCGTGGGAATGGGTGATTCCATGTGATCATGTGATGTACACTTCATTATTCTTTATAATGCTTTGTGGTCCATGTTTCCAATGATGATCAGCTACTTCAGTATTGTAGGTTTGCACAATCCCCAATGCAACAATTTTGCCACATTATTGTGCCTTTCAGTGTACAGGTCCGCTGCAACAAGGTGCATGACTGTTTCAATTCTTTTTTACAGAATCTACATTTGTTTGTTTTTCCTACATGTTCAATGGACTTTATAAACAATCATGTATGCAGTCCACTATCCTTTGTAAACCACCATGCAAGCAGTCTGCTATCCTGGGCTGCCATTATTAACCTTTCATCCTTCGGTTTCAACTCACCTCTCCTTAACCATTCCTGCATCAAATCCTGATCAACCTGAGGTCATTGCAGGACATCTCTATACTTGCTCTATATTTATGGCTTTCTCACATTTCTTTCCTTCTCATCTGATTATTCTCTTTATATTCTTTCTTTTGTATTTTGGCACATTCAGTTATTTGTTTGATTTTTATTTACTTGTTTGATTTCCATTTCCACTTGACACTGGAATGTTTCTTCTAAACTAACCAGGGAGGTCACCTTAGACTTCTGCTTCTCATGTTTTAAAACTTTCACTATGTTTGGGTATGCAGTCCCACAACTGAAAATCAACACATGTACTCAATTTCTGATTTTTATATATCATTTGATAAGAGTGAAGCAGTTTTCTTTTTCTGTCTTTCCAAATGATCCAGTATCTTCTGGGGCCAGTCAGTCACACCAAAACTGTAAGCTAGAATAAGAATACCAAATTGGTTTGTAGCCTGGACTTTATTTCTAGATGTGAAGTCTGTTTTCAATATTGATTTTAGTCTTCTGAAGTATTCCTTACTGAGTTTTATTTGCATTTGCTCATGTTTTATTGCTGATCCTTCATCAGTCTCCAAATATTTGTACACTCTTTCCTGCTTAAGTTCCTTTATATCATATGACATTTTCTTGCTTTAAACATTGCTTTTGCATTTTTATCACAACCAAATGATATTCTTATATCATCTGAGAAAGTTTTAACCACTTGAATTTGTGTTTCAACTCCTCATCTGATACGCTATATAGTTTATCTACAAAAAGTAAGCAAGGTTATTTTCTGGGAGACAAACTGTAATCAAGACCTAATCTGTTAAGTAAACAGCATAATGGGTTAACAAAATGACTGAGTTTTCTAAATGAATATAAACTCTGCACTAATTCCAGTATATAGTGTGTACACCATCAGAAGGCAATTATTGGTCTGTAGTTTTTAGGATGGCTAACAGGTTTCACTGTTAAGGAGTAGTATCATTTTTCCTGTTGTTAACAGTGGCAGCACTTGTATGCTCAGAAAGGTTAGTTTAAAAACAATAACATAAATAGAGACTTGAATGCTGACATGGAATGATTACATTAAACACATAATAATTGTTATTATTAGGTGAACCTTCCACATCTGCACAGAATGACAATGGAGGCAATGTCCATGGTAAGTGTTTTCCACAACTCTTTAATAAGCATACAGTAGTGTATGCTATTTCTTTATTAGTAATGTTTTTCAAATCATGTTGTAAGTGTCAGCAGCAGATACAAACAGTCCCACTACACCACTAAATTTGGAGGATATCAGCAGCAGAATGGCTGTTGAAGAAAATGATGATGATGCTAACATGGTTATATTCACAAGGCAGCCTGAGAAATGTGGAAGGCAGCCCCCAGGTTTAATAGCAGGATCTCACATCTCACAACATGTTAGTTAACTCTGCAGGAAGTGACAGTACATCACAAAGTGATGCACATGTTGGCATTACATTCACTCCTGTACAGGGAGGAAAGCCAAGCACTTCTAAACCAATGTCTCCAAACCCAGACAAACACTTTCAGGATGATGGCAGACATTAGGAGGTAACAGTGTCCATAGTGACACCTTTACAAAAGGGAGCCAGGTGCAGAAATTTGTCATAGATACCCCAGGAAGCATGTAAAACATTGGCTGCCCAGCAGCAAATATGCCATGACATTGTTAGAGCTCAGAGCACTGCCACAGAGAGCCAGCTGGAAATGGTCAGAGTCCTCCAGGGCATAATTGAGGATTTCCAGCACTACATGGAAATGGCAGAGAGTGGTGGTAACACCATAATCACACTAATGCATATTGACCAAACATTTGTGGCTGCCTCCATTTGTACTCTAGTTAGGACTTAGCAGACTCAAGTAGGAGTCAAATCTGGAAGGGGAAGAGGACAGGGTACTGTCTGGATATGTCAGGGCAGATCATATGAGACTACAAGTATTCTTGAAAATGTACTGTAATTATTTTGGGGAGAACAAGCACGACAGATTTCATGCAGGCCACATCACCATTCAAATACATCCAGCAGAACATCTCATTTGAGGTCGAAGTCCTGGTCCCAGAGCACTGTTAGATCAGTGTCTGCAGGATCACCTGTATCAAGTAGATCATGACATCAGAACAACTCACCATCTAGCTCTCATAACAGCCCCTACTCAAAATCATTTGTACCATCACCTAGCCTATTTTTAGGGGATGTATACGACACATTTGATCTTGACCTACTGTGATTCAAGTATGACATTTCTGTTTCTTACAATTTGATCTTCACAAACACAGTTTAACTAGAAGGGGAATAAGTTATTAAGAAAAAGGAGGGGACTTATCTACAGACAGTGGGGAAAGTGTGAAAATTTACCTATGAATCACAAATAGGCAAGAGAAAGCTTCATTAATATATGCTGTTTTATATCATTTCTCATTTAAATTTCATTATGACTTCATTTGCTTAGGCTTATTCACAGCCATTACAAGTTAGTGTAAAAGCACAATGGTTAAGGTCCTTACCTTACAAACACAAGGTGCATGGTTTGATTCTCACATGGTCTAACTGGCTTAGCTTAAAGTGTCCCAGAAGGGCAGTTAGCCTAGTATTAACCTATGAACTTATCTGTGCTCATTTGTAGGCAGTGTGGATAGCCTTAGGTTATGGCTACAAATACCAGCCTTCATTCCATAAAATAACTCAACCACAGAACATATAAATTCCAGCCAAATGGTCTCAACAATATCAAGCTTGGTAGTTCATATAGGTTATGAAATAAATGTACTCCTAGATCACTATAGCCTAAACCCCACTACTGAAAGTACAACTCCACCCAGTCATCAAAACCTAACTTTTATAATCCTTTATAGACAAAAACACCAGTCTTAGCCCCCACATATTAAATTACCAGCTAAGTGAAATTGTTGCTTGTTCTAGAAATAACCAAATTAAAATAGTGTATATGAACTTCCAAAGTATGTGTAACAAAACATAAATGTAGGTGCTCGACACCACAGACCCAATATATTATTCATCTTTAAAATCTGGTTTGAGTACAAATATTCAATAATGAAGTTGGAAACCTTGACCATAGCATCTACAAATATGTTATAACATACAAAGTAGAATGAGGTACTTAAATCGAGGGGCTTCTGCTCAATAAACTGTAAACAAATCCTACTGCAAGTAGTCAAAGAAAAAAATAATTGTATTTGTCAACTGCACAGCATTAACATGGCACCTAAAGTCTTACTCAATCAAATACTTTGCAAGATTAACAAATATTCAGTATAAAGCAGTTGTACAAAATGACTTTAACACTGATTATCCAATTACACAGACTAGCATTTCACCTCTGTTGTTATTTTATTTCACAGGTTCATAGCTAAGTACTACGCAGCTGAGCTTGCAGGTCATTTTAAGCCTAGTCCATTTCTCTTTTTTGTGCTTTGAAATATCCTATCCCATTTTATTATAGATTGGTCTTACCCATTCCATTGTCAATAATTATATATTACCTCTAATGACAATAACTGGCATCATACTATAGATAATCTGAAGGAGGGGTCCATGCACGGAATAAAGCATTTAGGAGCTGCCTCTGTCCATTAGTAGTATGGGGGTATGGGGAGTCTTGGGGTAAATTTTCTATTTCCCAATCATAGATCTAAGTTGCACTTGAATAGATACAGGGATGAACTTGTTATGTGGATGAGGAGTCTGATGCTGAGCAGTGGTATCATCTACAAGATTTATTTAGATGCTTACTATTGTCGCATAGTTACCTCTCCAATATAAATTTCTTTCCACAAATCAGCAATTGACTGGAACTTCCACCATATAAAATATCACAAAATGTGACATCCTGACAGATAATCTTACTGATCATATGCCACATTTCATAACCTGGTAAGCCACAAGATTCAGTCAGCAACAATGTTAAATCCAAAATGGGAAATAAAGCAACTGCCAGTCAAAATATTTTGAGATGGTCATAGACCTGAATGATTGGTTCTCAGTTATTAGCATTCCATGTCTTGATAGATAGTAGACTTTTCAATGCTATCTTTCTAAGTATCATCAATTCCCTAGCTCCCATGGATGCTACTAGGGATAGGTTCAAAACAGCACCCTTGCTAAAGTGTGAAATCCACAAAGTAATGTCTAATACTGCCAAGTTAGGGAAATCTAACAGGCCTTAAAGATGCTTTTTCTTTCCAAACCATAGATGATTTCCAGTAATTAATACACAAATCATCACTTTATTCAACCCTCAAACCAATATTCTGAAATAAAATCATCCATGCCCTAGTCAATCCTGGTACCCAAACTCAACTGCCTTACCAAATCATGCTGAAGAATTCACAAGCTATATTCTAACAACAGGTCCCTGCTTGCCAAATAACCCAGCTATCCAATTCAGTACTGGCTTAGCACACCTAATCAACCAAGCCTTCAGATTCAAGCCATTAAGCATACAAAAGCATGGACAAATTACTAAAGAAAATGGATCTGTTAGAGCTGGCCTAGTCTCCCTAATCTTATCAACTGGATCACTATGGCATAGTCATTCCATTCTCTATTTATATCATTTAGCTATAGCCAAAGTATAACTGAGTCATGTGCCTGCAATCTGGAAAGAGATAAATGTAATACCATTTCATAAAGGTGTAGCTAATAACTACTTCAAAAAATCCCAATACTCCTTTGACCCCCCTCTCAAAACTACTAGGGAAAAAGAAACGCAAGCAGAGATATCAATCTGCCTCTAGCCTAAATAGAGATAATTGCATTTCTACATTTTTATTGACCTGTCAAAATCCAAAGATACTGTAAGGCACTCCCTTCTTATCAATTATTGATCTGTTGAAGTTTGTTAGTTGATGACAGCGCTCATCCTAATAAACATTGCTCATGGAAACCTTGTAATGGCTGATAATTTGTTAACTTATAATATACTACAGTTATTATTGGCTGTTTTTTGAACTTCATACTTGTATCTCTTATACTTCATAATATTTATGCCACTCATGTCTTATCCTGTTTTGTTTTTCTTCAATTAGTCCTGGGCAGTGACCCTCGATCCTTAGCACTGTGGTTTGCTCCACAACAGATGACTCATGAAATGTTTGATACAAGAATTATTGACTGGTTGACACATGACATCCATAGCCATGCACAGGTAAATGACTATCAGCAATCTCCAGTCCTACACCGGCCTTGAAAGGAATCCCACAGGGTCTAGAGCTGTTGGGTCTTTGTTTTTCACCATACGTGTTAATAATACAGAGGATGAATTCTCACATTCTACAATTATGTAGCAAGGAGATGAATCATCCCTTATTTGTTCAGTAAAAAGGAGCAGGTGAGCATAAACAAAACTATAACTAATTTTTACTACCTACACAAATGGCTTAAAAAACTGTTCCCTCCTGCTCACTCTTACCAAATTAAACTGCATGCTAATCACCTCCAGTATAGCAACAAACAACCATTCCCAGCTGCTAAAATATATATTACAGACGGCATAAACTTTAAAACAGTGCACAGCAAAAATATCTCAAAGCTCTAATAGGGCAAGACCTAAATCTCATTTGCAATATCCATAACACAGTAGTCAAAATGAAACAAACCAAAATGAAAAAGCAAGTGTGGATACGCAGATTTTCAATACAGAAATATAATTCACTTTTCTTGTTCACTTCTTCCTAATATTAAACTTGATATTTTTTTATGGTTCTTCAAGTTTATATTCTATGTTCAGCAGTTTGTGAAGAACTATTTACAGATTTTAAATATTCTGTATCTCACTGTATACTATGTATTTAGCAATGAACGTGTTGCTTTGTAATATTCTAAACTCCTCTGTATTGCTGAAACTGCCACTGTGCCCATTTTGAGGATGAAAAAGGTCCAAGGACCAGTCTAGTTAGCAAAGAATGAAATAAATAAATAATATAACATATGTCCACACACAGGAAAACTCTTTCTAGACCCTTAGTCCTCACAACATTGCTATTAAGTTACCATTTTCATCCATATGCAAACTATAACCTTTTTTCCTGGCAATCTTTTATAGCAGCCTATTAATTCTCAGTCTCATTTCTCTCTGTATTGACATTTTCAGAGTAAATTTCATCATCCCTAAAAAATCACACAGTCCAACATTCCAAGACCAAGAACACTGCATCAATGGGCCCAGACAATATGCCCTCTAAATAACATGAAACATGACCTATCAGGTCCTCTGGAATTAGTATTTAAATGTAGCCACCAAACAGGATTTGTGCACCATGAATGCAGAAAGGCAACAGTCATCCCTCTGCACAAAGGTGGGCCATCTAAAGACCCATAAGTCTCACTAGTCTTATATGTAAATCCATGGAAATTATTATCATGGAGAAGATCAATAGAAATATAGTAAACCTCCAGACACTGGACCCAACCCAGTTTGCTTTTGTCAAGGGCAGATCATGCCTACTCAACCTGGTGGGTGTCTTTGAGAAGGTCACCAAAGCAATGGATGAGGGCAAAATCGTTCACACTGCCTACCTTGACCTGGTCAAGACATTTGACACAACACCACACTGGAGCATTGTTGACAAACTCAAGAGGTTACGCACAAACCCGTATGTCACCCAGTGGCTAGCCAACTGGCTCACATACAGAACCCAGGAAGCTAGAATTGGGGAGTCCACCTCTACAATGAGGCCAATCACAAGTGGAGTACCTCAGTGATCAGTCTTTGGACTGCTCCTTTTTGGTATTTACTTCTCAGAAGTCAAGGCCAATGTCAATGATTTCTGAATGACTAAATTTGCAGATTATTGCAAATTAGGAGCTGTCATTGAATCTCACACTGATGCAAATATTCTCCAGGAGAGGCTGACACAAACAAACAGCTGGTGTCAGAGCCATGGACTAAAATTAAATGCCATCCCTGGTAACTATCACATTGCCAACACACCCATTAGAGCTGACCCAGTAGACAGTGACTTAGGGCCACACATAGATAGTAATCTAGCTTTTGACCATCATGTGTCTACAGTGATATGGAAATCATTCTATGTTGCGCAACTTACAAACAAAGGTATGGCATCTAAGTCCAAGGAAGTCATTGTGCCACTGTATTCGCCATTCATCAGACCTATCATTAAGTACAATGCCCCCTTTGGTATGTACCTAACCAGGCATATCCAACAATTGGAACACCCACAGAGGTTCCTCACTAAAAGAATATGGGGAGTAAGTAAAATGTCCTATGAAGACTGCCTCAAGGTCCTAACCCTGTATTTTCTCTCCTACAGGGTTTTGAGGGGAGATCTATGCCTGGCATACAGGGCATTGTCAGACCCCACTCTGATGGACCTCGTGCATATCCATAAAACAAACAGCTCCAGAATCACCCATTCTAAAGATGTAGAACTTGCCTGTGATATAAATAGGACCTGCTGGAGAGACAGGTATGTATCCCAGAGACTACCCCATCTATGGAACAGGCTCCCCATCCATGTGAAGCATAGCTCCTCCCTAACCCAATTCAAGTGAAACTTAAACAATAGGATGGGAAACAGGAAATCCATTCCTGGTTTGGAACCTATGTCTCTAATGGACATAGGTAACCTGTAAATGGTTCATCTTCCAGCCCCATGCTTACACTTATCAAGGGTATCAGAACTTGTCAGAGATTTGGGATGCAGGGCTAGGCTTAAAAAGGCCCTTGTGGTCATTAGCCTAGTCAACACCTATGAACCTATAAGAACAGAAAGAGGGGACCTGTACAAATTTCAACTGCACACAGTTATCATTTTTGCACACTGCATTTTATACCTGACAACATAGTCATTATTGTAAAGTAAAGTTATATGACAATGATTTAATATATTTTAGTCAGATAAAACCAAGATGCTGAGTAGTGAATAAAAACCCAAAACTAACAAACACACTACACAAATGGCAGCAGGAATGGGACTAAAGTCAAAGACTTAGTGCTTTTGTTCTGTTTTTATTTAGAACTTCTTCACAGAATGAAAACTTGCTATAATAATAGTTTTTGCGGTAGCATGTATTTTCTGAATGATATAAAGTCTGAAATTGAAATTTGTGTCATTATTTAGTAATTTCAAACCTCAGTGATTTGACAGAAAACCACTAATTTTATGAGGAACAGACTAGGAATATGAGTCAAAAATCTGGACATACAGCAAAAAGCTGGACAGCTGAGAGGTATGTGTTGCACACACACTGAAGTTAGGTTAACACTGCTCTAAAACACAAATGTTTTATGAGTTCAAATAAATTAAAATAGACTTCCTGTCCCAAGTGTAAGCTTTACAATTGTGAATTCTGATTTAAAAATATGAGATTCAACAAAGTAGCAAATTATGAAACTTGTAACAAGATAAAAGCATGTTTGCAAGCAGCTTTTCCTTTTGCAACCCATGACATCAGGGCTATGACACCTACACCCTTAATTTTACATGCTAACTCTAAAACTGCTGTGGCTTAGAGAAGTAGGGGAAATGCTTTAAGATACTGAAACATCTGACTGGGTGTATACTGTTGCATTCCCTATTAAAGCTGCACCATTCAGAGGGGAACAGTTCTGGACTTTGAAATTAAAACAGGCATTTATTGAAATCCCACTGATCAGTTGTAGATCCCATATTCCTAAATAATAATGCCTTCATAATGGTTATTCTGAAAAAGAGTCTTACTCTGTTTGAATAATGAGGACTTGAAGAGCATCAATACATTTGAAGAAATGTTTAATAATGAATCTATAAAATGCAAATTAGTGCTGTCAGTGTGATGCAGTTTCATAGTAAAGAAATAGAAATAGTGCATTCGTGTGTCCAGTACAATCCTGAGTTTCATCTCTATGATTAGTCCTTATACCTTGATATTATCTTCATTTCTGATATCCTGCTCAGTGTGTATATTTTATCATATTATTGAAGTTACTTGATGTTGAGTAATTAGTCATTTCACATGCTTCAATTATTCTGAATTGTACATATATTTATCTGTACTTCCAAGTAACTGACTTGGATGTTGACTTTTCTATATGTTTACTATGTATGTATGTACATAATGTCTCAAATACCTCTCTCTGCACCATTCTTCAGATGTTTAGTGTCCTCTATATTACCTTTCTATGTAATTATTTTGATGGCCATTCTGTCTCTGTACTGGGTTGTGGAGCTATTCTTCCTGGTCTGCACTGGAAATGGGATTTCTGATATGGATGTTCTCAGTGAAAAATGATACACAATAAAATAAAATAAATAAATCTGATTTTTACATCTCTCCTTGCCCATACAAATCCCTTCACTATACTGCACAGTTAGGTCATTATCATTTCAGAACAGGGATATTTGGCTTGACACAGGTTCCCATGATTTTTGTAAAAGCACTAAACAGCTGAAATCAAATATATATATATATATTTTAATTATGTTCTGCTTCCCTCCCATTTACCACCTGACTGCTTTAACAATCCAACTCACTTCTCACTCCCATACCACTCTCCATATGTAAAGATCTGAATTGCTCCTTGTCACTTCTCCTGGATGTGACCCTTCATATAGTGGACATCATGACTATTCAGAAGGAACCGCATACTTCCTGCTCAATTGTTAAAGTCAGGGACTAAGAGCTTCATAATAATAAGTACAGAAACCATCATTCTATGGCAGCTGGTCAGTTGCCCTATTAGAGGAAGCCATGTGCAATGACATCAGACATACAGGCTGCGCCCATCTGCAAGCTCTGCACAGGGTATCTGTTACTCCACCTCCTTGAAATTCAAGGCTTCTGGTCTCTACCAGGGGTTGGAAAAGTAGCAACGAGCCTCATTTCTTCCCCCTGGATAGTAGAGCTGACATGCAGCCACATCATCCTACCTTACCTAGCTGACTCGTTCAATCTTTGGGGCCCATTTCCAAATATGAGTCACTGCTGGCACAGAATAATGTCCCACCTCTATGTCAGTAGGCCAGCTTGTAATAAAATACTTCTTATGCAAACAAAAACACATTATTCTCCTCCCTGGATGACTTGTCCCTTGGCGTAAGCTATGGGATGCTCTTGCCTATAATATTTATCTAACTATTTACATTTATCTATATCTATCTATATATTTGAGGGATCAAGCTGCATCCAACTTACCATATTTTGTTATTGATTACATGTTTTGGTACTCTTCAGGGAATGTGTATTCTAATACAAGAGATGGTTTGGTTTCCTTTTGGGGGGGCAGTACAGGTACTCTAAAGGCAGCCCAAGACTTTCCTAGCTCTAAGGATACATTCTGGCTGCTGAAGGTACGCTTCAGGATGTAGTACTACATGCAGAGCTCTTCTAACTTTAGTGAGCAAAATACTGGATACAATATATACATTCACCACATAAGCTAATTCCAGTTAACAGAGATGTAGGAAAACAACATCAATTTATGGGTACAGAGAATGATTAATTTTAAATAATTTTCTTTCACCTTCCAGAAGTGAAAAATTTGCATTAGTTGTGAAAGACATGGAGACTTCAATAGCCTGTAGGCTTTGGTCCATTAAGGAAAGGGTTTGGCACACAAACATCTATAGCAGAATAAACAATAACAGTCAGTTTGAGGCAGATCTGAACAAACTCATCAGTCTGGGGCAGATCAGAACAGACAACATCAGTCATTTTTACAGTATTGAGGTGTAATGTTGAATAAAGATTCTGGTTCTTTTATCTCCAAACAGCCCAATTAATGGAAGGGGCACTCTAGTGCAACATTCAGTTAATAAAACTGATGATAACAGAGGACTAAAACAAGGACATAGTATCTAAAGAATGCAAGAGGATTACAGCAGAAATGGAAGCTAAATCCAATTGTGATTCTGCACTAAGTGTGGCAGGTGGGCCTGATCAAAAATACTTCACTTATTCTTCAACCATAAGGAACAAATGGCTAACATCTCTTTGCATGTAAATACGGTACATCCATATAATGTTTGTGTCTTTCGGCTTTTCCCGGTTAGGGGTCGCCACAGCAGAACTCCGGTCCACTAATGATTGTCAGTAGAGTTTTTACATGCTGGCTTGCCGGGCCTAACGCACAACCTTCAACGAAGGAATGCCTGTTCACGCATGTCGCCACACAGAAGACGCTCTAACTGAGAATCGAACGGGCAACATCTAACTGTGAGGTGACCGCAGCACAACTGGTGCAGCCATATAATAATGTACAAATATTACTATGCATAATAATGTTCTCAAAGTTAACTTTTCTCAGATGAAATTCTTCTCACTGCTAACCCTAGCTGAAGAATCTGTCATATACTGAACATGCTAACTCTTTTATAGATTTGTTAACCAGGTAAGCAGCTCAGTTTAGGAGTAGCCCAGGAGCACTGTCTGGTAAAGTAACTTGCTCAGAATCACACAATTGACAAACTAAGTAGAGGAAGTCAAACCCTGTAACCAGAGGGCACATATAGCAGCTCATTTACAGTTCAGAGAGCCTTAATCCTAGGTGAAAAAGTACACTCACACACTACATGCAATCTTCTCCATCATGTGGTGGAACTTGTTCCCATTACAACTTAACAAATAAAAGAGCACACTCATATATGTGTAATTGTACACAGCATATTAAATGAACTAATATTTGGATATGGCACACTTAAGATATTGTTATAGTAGGTCATGACCATAGCAGATAGCAGAAAAAGGACCCCATGGTATTAGAAGTAAACAGAGAGAGAGAGAGAGAGAGAGAGTGAGAGAGAGAAAGAAGTTGTCCGGATTATAGGAGTATGTAATTAGGAAGTAGTCTAGAGAAGTTAGACTGTCGAGAGTATGATGGAGAAGGAGGGAAATGACCATTAGGGTTGCTTTAAATCAGGTATGTAGAAAGCTTTATTTACGTTTTTACATAATTGATGTCTTCAGACTGATGTGTGGAGTATACTTCAGCTGGGAAGAAGCATTACTTGATGTTGCTGTGCAGACAGTGTTTCATAAGATTATACTAATCAGCAAATGAACCTTGTATTGCATGATAATTACATCTTTTATTCTTAATATTCTGTATTTCTTTTTGAATATCATTTGCTATAACTGGTTTTTTTTTTGAAAATGTACATGCTAAACTAATGCAATTTGAATTTCACATGATATTTACTAAGTTTTTACTCAATGTAATGGAATTTTTCTGGATCATGGCTGAAAATAAGTAAAAATAAATAAATAAATAACATTAATCAGTTTACCATGTATGATTACTCTGTCAAATGTGTGAGTGAAGATCCAATCAGTTTGCAAATATTATTTTATTGGTTGAGGTTGCTGGGTTTCACTTTTATCTTTTATTTATTTTTTTCTGGCTATGCAAACATTCTGTTCATCAAATTGCCATAACTATGTCAGCCAGTCACAGAGCAGCCATAATCGAGGCAGTGATCAGGATTTTTTGCTTATGCCCTGATATCCTCTCTGCAGAGAGGAAAATGTGATATCCTCTCTGCAGAGTGGGAAATGCAGTAGATGCAGACTATGAATGTGACATCCTTCAGCAAGTAGCATAGCCCCACCGGCAGCTCCTCTCCTCTTTTTAGAGCAGATAATTGCTACTAAGTCTGTGGCCTGCACAGGAGATTCATTAGTAGGAGGCCCTGTGATATGCCCGTCAGCATCCCTCCCGGGAGAGGTAAGCATCTTATGCCTATTCACCCCTCTTCCTCTCCATGTATCTCCTCCTTTGGTTGGGCTGCTACCCAAACTCATTGGGTCATATACAGGGATCCTTTCATCTTCTTCAGGGAGCCAAAAAGAGGGTTCCATTTTTAGGTCTGCAATGTCTCTGTCAATATTCTTCTTATTTGGAATTTGTGAAGGTCATTAAACAACCTGGGCAGTGTTTATAGGGCACCGTGACAGGAGAGAGAACTAGGCAGTCTAAAACCTCATGATTCTGCAACAAGGATTTCAGACACTTCCATACCTCTGTCCACATCTGAATATGAAAAATCATAGCACTGGCCTATATAAAAGCATAGCAGAGGGTCAGAAAGAGGACCACTTTCTTATGTTTCACAATAGAAATTGTTCATACATAAGACTCTATATAGTCAAGTGATAAGGAATCTTTCTATAGGTTTAGTTTACTTATGTGATAACGTACTTTCTCATAACCAAATCTGACTTTATCAGGAGCTCGGTATGTCTAGGAGAAACAAGGGTAAATCTGATGCCCTAAATCATAGTGCTATGCCTAAATCTTAGTAGTTGAGCAGTGTGGCCACCTCTCAGGTTAGGTTGATGAGATGAAAATAGCTGCAGATACTTAAGACTGAACTAGACTAGTTGCATTTATTATCTTCTTACACTAAATAGAATTCTTTTCATTCTGTAATGTTTATAATTCATTTTGCAGGAGCCTATGTATGCTTTAAAGTAACATGGTTTCTAGAATTAAAGCATAGAATTTAGTTGGTGAGATAGCATGAAAATTTTAAGTCTACTAAAGCAAACATTTGCAGCTCCATGATTCAGATATTTTTTTTTCTGATGTTACTCAGTTTTGTGGTGGGTGCAGCAAAATGCTGAAAGATGAAAGAAAACTGAAACTAACTCCTCTTAAGCATTTAACGCCTTTGAAGTCTGCCTGCCAGTCTGTGTGTATTATATTGTTCTGTGATAGAGGAAATGAACACGAAGCAAACATTTGCTCAGCAGTAAGATTTTGTTTACTGAGGACCATTAAACTATTTCTACAAGCAAAAAAGTGGAATTTGTAGAACTTCAAATTAAGGTTATGCATGTTCAGGATTGGGTTTAGACATCAAGGATGCAAATTTGTATTACTTCAGTGTAACTCTTTAGTTGTTTTGTTGTTTGAGAGGAAGAAAATGAGAGAAATCAAAAATAAGTGACTGTGTTACCGACTTTTGTTTTATTTTTATTTATTTATTTTACATTTGTTTACCGGGAAAGTCTGACTGGACACAGGTCCTTTTTCAGTGGAGGCCCTAGGAGAAAAGCTCTGAAAACTGTACAGAAAGGTAAAAAAGTACAATAAACATAGAAAAACACTACAAAAATATAGAAGAAGAATACCGAAAAATAGCAGAAAGTACTAAGTACAAAAAATGCACCATAATTCATCTGCATACAATTGAGAAGTTACGGAAGAAGTTTACAAATTTGATGTATCTACAATATTGTCAAGTTTATGAACAAACATTTTCAGAGCTCTTGTTCTGGCATCTTCTGAAGTGTTGTAACACATGATAGTAGTATGACTGCTTGGTGACCATTTTATTTTTATTATTATTTTTAAGTCAGCACTAGAAAAGATGCATAGTATCAGAAGAACATAAATAAGTGTGGTAAAAAGGTACAAAACCCCAAGTGTAAGAACCCTAGATATATATAATAAAACCTTTTTTTAATATCTTATTGCTTCCACATTACCTACTGGCCATCAGCCCCCCCTTACTCGGGAGCTATCATGCAGGCAACCATCCTTTAGCCATCAGGGGCTTTGTGGTTAGGTTCCTAATGCTACCTCCTGGTGGCTGATATGAGCACCCATATTACTTGTGGGGGCATTCTGTGCTCCCTTTGGCATGTGTCTGCTCTCATACACATGCCCATGTTGGCTGTCATCATTGGTTTGGAATGCCTAGCTCATGTGCCTTGGTCCTGTGATCACTATTGCCTTGCAAGCCTCCACATACACCAGAGCAATTTTGACTATCTAGGACCACCATTTCCTTCTCTCCAGGGTGGGGTAACTTGCTCAGTCTCATAGTTGGTAGTTGAACTTGGGTCAGTTAAGTTCCAAAGGATTCATCCCTCTATGCTACAGTTGTGGGCTTAGAATAAATAATCATGAATGTTTCTAACATTTATAACACCATGTCTGCTTCCATTAAAGAAGCAGTTAATAGATATCAGTTAATATTGCCTTGCATTCAGTGTCATTGACTAGGGTCAAGTGATTTTGTTATGCATGAGAAACTTTTACATTTGGTGAGATATTGGATAACTAGATTGTCCTTTCAGGATTTTGTAGTTAAGAACCAAGTCAGTCAATCTGGGGTTGCATTGTACTTTTGATTTTTTGACTGTGAGAAGATTAAGTCACGCAAATTATTTTATAAAGGTAATAATACAATAAAAGTACAAGACAGCATCTTATAGCTGTATAAACAATGTTAAACATGTTTCATTCATGAGGTGCTATCTTATATATGGCATTTTTGTGGTAAGGGTTAAATTGGACAAATGTGCAGGAAAACCAGAAAAGTGGAACACAGTCTTTCCTGGTGACTCAGAGGGATACTGCCCTGATTACAGTTCAGGCGAGCTGTGTTCAGCTAGCAACTTGGTCACTTGACTGGTCAGGAAAGGAAGATGGGTTTGTGCATATGCCACTGCAATAATTACAGGGCCTCATCTGAAGAACAAAGACCTGTTATATTGCAGAGGGGCAGTGCTGGAAAGACATGGATATGGACACCTAAGTCAGTGATCCTCTCCCCTGTTGGTGCACTGTTGGATAGTGTATACATGTGTGCATGGACTAGGGCGCTTAGGCAGCACATGAGGTGATGTAAAAGCTAACATCACCACTGGGACAGGGTTAGGCCACAAAAAAACTCCCAAAAAAATGAAAACAAAACAAAAAAAAACAAACTCCCTTGAGACAATTTATGTCTGCTAGAGGAAAGGCTTGATGGCTGATAGGCAAGGGGCAAGAATGACTTTAAAAATAGTGGACTACTTATATATCACCCGGTATAGGCTTTGCAATACAACTACGTGAGCTTTTCGTTGGTAATGAGTCCTTCATCAGGAGGTTAACCTTGCCCAGAATAACAATCATCAGATACATCAATGTGTGTTTTTACAGCAATGTGGCAATCCTGAACATCATACAAATGGGAAAGAAATGGAGTAGATAGAAAAGCAGGAAACAGAACACAAGCAGAAGGAAACACACAAGGGTAAGAAAAAGGTTTGAAATGTGAGGTCAGGAAGAAGGTAATGATTTTTTGTTGGGAAAGAGTTCCTTTGGGAATTAATAGAAAAGAAGGTGGGTAGGGAAGATAGTGAGGGTGAAAAAAGGCAGGTAGCAGGAGCATACACACAAACAAAAAGCACAACTGGACAATGGAGGTATAAACACAAAAATTGGATGGGTGGGATCTCCTAGATACACAACTCTACCAGTCATCCAGGAGGCACTTCAAATTGCCAAGATAAGAATCCAGTTACTAGATGACCTTAGCATCCACCAGCCTTTGCAACTGATGTCAGGAGACCACTGGAGACTCTTCCAGTTCACATGTAAAAAAAAAATGAATGCACTTTCATCCCTAAAGACAAATGGGACTAAATGCAACCATAAGGTGTATTTATACCCCCTCTATTGGTCAGCTGATAAAGCAATACCAAACAAAAGTGCATTTGTTTGTTTTTTTATACGTGCTTAACTTGGCTATATATATTTTTTTAAAAGTGTGGTTTCAATTATCCCTGCTTTCACATTTCTTTGGACGGAGGTTGTTGCTTGCCTTTTTTATCCTCTACATTCATTTCATTGGTTCTTAGTCAGATAATTAATTTGCCTCTTTGTGTTTTCTTTGGTTTAATGATAAAAAATTCCATTATCAGATAACTATGGTACACAACTGACAAACTGATGGTCAGGGGAGTGCCCCCTCTTCCATACCCCTAAATCATTCAACTTGGTCATCTATAGTGACATGCAGTGATATGGAGTTATCATAAATCTGGACAGGTGCTGGAGGTTTATAGCCCTCACATAGGGCAGAATTTGGGGCCTTCTGTCCTCCATGCTGAGTTACTTTATGCAGCTTTTTCCAGTAAGCAGCATTTTTGATCTCTCACATTGTCAGAGAACCATCATTAATAACGTACCTTGAAAAATTGTTTTCTTAGTAGCCAAACCTTACAAATATACATTCATTCTGGAACCTAATAACTATGATACTGTAACTATCACCATTAAAAAGAAAATGAAAAGTAGGATCAATTCATTGTACCTTTTTACATGCATATCAGTATTCTGAATCTGGCAAACCAAAACCACAGCTTGCTGATTTTCATTAGTAACTAATGTGCGAATCTGAAGACAATAGGGTACTGTCTAACATAATTCAGTGTCTCCGAAGTGATACAGCCTTGGGATTGGTGTATGTTATGGTAGACACGAAGACAGCAAAATCATCACCCACACAGAAGCTTTGTGGGGAATTTGCTTGTGTGTTTGTCAGTATGTGTGTGTGGGTGTGAGTGTGGGGGGAGGTGCATGTGTAAGGAGGAGGGGTGCATATGTGCTCATGTGTGTGCTTATGTACGTGAATGCCTGCGTGTGTGTGTGTGTGTGTGTGTGTGTGTGTGTGTGTGTGTGCGTGTGTGTGTGTGTGTGTGTGTGTGTGTGTGTGTGTGTGTGTGTGTGTGTGTGTGTGTGTGTGCGTGTGTGTGTGTGTCTCTCTATGAGTTTTTATGTATTTCTATGTGAATTTTTGTGTGTTTAGAAGAGTGACTGTCCTGGCTGTTGGGTTCAGTATTGCATGGTTTGATTTGAAAACTGGTCTTTGGGTACACTAGTCACAATAATCACTCCAGAGTATGGAACTATAGGAAGTTTTGCTTGCCAATACTGCCAAGAATGTTCTGAAGTCCCCTACTTTGAAATTTACCTATCAGAAAATTTTCACATACATAATGATTAAGTCATTTTAAGTTATTCACAGCATGGGTTTAGGCAAGGGTTTAGTACCTAAACTACCATGTTTCTTGCTACGAATCCCTTCTAGTCAGTTATGGATAAAGGATTTCTTACAGGCTCTGTTTAATTACTTCAAGAGGGCCTTTTAACAAGTATATAGCTCTATGACTACTGTTTTACTCAAATGATGTTATAAACTGCGTCAGACAATGGCTTTCAAGCAGATCTATTTAGGTTCATTATGAGAATAACCTTCTCCATATCTAGAACCCTTACCATCTGAATACCACAGGGCTTATTTCTTGGACCCATCATTTTCTGCCTCTATGTAAATGAGCTTTCCTCCTTGTTCCCTTAAGATAAACTCACTCTGTATGCATATAGGTTCATAGGTTAAAGCTAATGGCTTAAGAGCCCTCACAAGTCTAGCCAGTTTAACTCAATTTCACCAAATATATGGCCTCTAAAATCAAGAGGATGGCATGGGTTTGTGCCTATGCCTTGAGTATATTACAGACTGCCCCTGTCCACAAGGGACCTAGGCACTACCCAAGGTGTGAATTTGCGATTACCCATCCATTGATCCAAATTGTGTTTGAACAGCTTTAGGGAAGGGCTCTCCTTAATGTGAATAGAAAGCTTGTTGCAAAGAAGGTGCAATCTCGGAGACACATAGCTGTTTTTTTTTTTTTTTGAGTCACTGACTAAGTTTAGATCCCTAGATCAGGTTACCCTCATGGTGTTTGACTTGCGGATGTGTAGCAGTTCCATCAAGGCTGGATTTGTGAGTGCCTTGTAGGTCAGGCATAGGTCACCCCTTAATGGCCTGTAGGAGACAGAGAAAAGGGATAGGTCTTTTAGTCTATCTGCATAGGCCATGCTGTTTACACTCTGTATTTTCTTTGTGAAGAACCTCTGAGGTCACTCCAGTTGCTGTAAGTGCCTAGTGAAGTTCATGCCAAAATCATACTTGATTACTGGTCTAATGATGGCTAAGTACAATGGGACTATAATTTCCCTGGCTCTGGATACCATACCTTTACTTATAAGTTGTGACACATAGAAGGACTGCCTCACCACTGTAGACACATGGTAATCAATGTTCAGACTACTATCTATCTGTGTACCTAGATCTCTCAACTCTGAGTCTACTCTTAGAGGTGTGCTATTGATGTTGTTATTTGAAGGAGTATTTGATTTACCAAAGGGCATGATAATGCATTTTCACATTTAATTTAGGACATGGTTCTGACACCAATCATTTGTCTGATTTATACCCTCCTGAAGGATAGCTACATCACTGGGGGATTCAATGACTACCTCCAGCTTGTAGTTATCTTCAAACTTTGTCATCCAGAGGCCTTGCATGCTAGCCCTGACTTCAGAGAAGTATATTCCAAACAGGAGTGGTTCCAGCACTGAATCCAGTAGTACACCACTAGTAACTGGTCTCTTGCTGGATCTGGAGTCTCCCATTTTAACCATGTGTCCTGTGCATGAGTCAATTGGCTTCCCATTTAGAGATGTAAGGATTTATGCCCAGTTTTGTAAGTTTATTTATAATAGCTGAGTGGGGAATTGTGTCACATGCCTTGGCCAGGTTGATATAAGTGCTATGTACTGTTTTACCCTCATCCATGGCCTTAGTGACTTTCACAAACAAATGACCCAGATTCAGTATGCATGACCTAGCCTTGACAAAGCTGAATTGGGTCTGGTCCAGTGCTTGTAGGTCTTCCATGCCATTTTTATCAAATCCATGATTATTCTTTCCATGGCCTTACATATAAAACTAGTCAAACTTATGGGTCTGTAATTTCTTGAGTCAGTAGATGGTCTCCCTTTATGCAGAAAGATGACTGTTGCTGTCCTCTAATGTGACAAAGCCAGTCCAGAGACTGTGGTTTAATAGATGTCCTAATGGGCCTCATAAGCTATTTAAAAGGCAACCTGGTATATCATCAGGCCCCATTGAAGCCATGTTATTAGATTTAGACAGCACATGAAAACATGCCCTTTGGTGATAATTGACAGTAGAGTAGTGGAGGGTATTTCTTGGGAAGAACTGGAGGTGATGGGTAGGTGAAATGCCAACAGATTTGCTTTATCTTCTTGCTGAGTATAGGTGATGCCATCTCCAACTAATTTTGCACATTGTTAGGTGTTTCCCTTACGATTGTGGACATAACTGAAAATTAACTTAACTGAAAAATGCCTTATGGTTATCGCCTAGTCCTTTGCAGTGGTTGCAATACAATGCTATCACTTCTAAAAATTTACCTTGATAACATTTAGGTTCATAGGATGATACTAAGCCACTGGCCCGGAGGCCCTTATAAGCCTAGCCAAGAATTTTGCTCATGTTCCCACAAAGTCAGCACCTGTTTCCCCTGTCCAGTAGGAACACAGTTGGGATCCCAGGGGTGTATTTTCTGTTTCCCATCCAGTCCAGGTTTCTCTTAAAGAGGAATAGAGAGGTACTCTACTTGACATGGAGAGGGAGTCTATTCCACAGAGGGGGGAGTCTTTGGGACACAAATCTATCCCTCCAGCAAGTTCTATTAATGTCACAGACCAAGTTGAGGGCTTGAGTGCAGGTTTCACAAGTAGCTATGATTTGAATAGGTGTTTTGTCAACAGTTAACTGCACTTGGATTGTCTCCTGTGCGTCATACCATTTGAGCAACCTGGCGGTGTGTATATTTTGATAAATATTGAAACTCTACCTCCTTTGGCTTTGTAGCCCTCCATTTGGGGTCTGAAAGTATGGTAAGATGAGTAACCTGGTAAGCCTGGGGTGCTCTCCTCAGCTTAGAACCAGGTTTCAGTGACTGCACAAATGTCAACATCCTCCAGCGCAAGGAATGCTTGAAATGAGTGCAAATTCATACTTTGACTCCTAGAGTTTAGTAGCATGACCTTTAAATTTTGTTTAGAAGAATTTTTCATGTTGGTAATTTTGTACTCATGACTTTGCCTAAAAAAGGCACTATGGGAGAGGCAAGAGCATTTGCCAGAAGCCTGAAGCCTGAGGGAGACAGATGAAGGCCATCTCTGGCAAAGCATCGTGGTCAGTCAATCATGTTCTCCCAGGCTGTCAGTTAATGGATCCCCTTGGAATAACACCAGAAACTAAGCCAACTGTTAAAGTCAATCATTTTCTGTTTGTATTGAGGCATCATTCTGTATGGTTTCATGATGCAGACCTCCAAGTAAGTGCCAATATGTCAGACTAAGTGATCTTTGGTATTCTTTTCAAATTCCTTGCTGAATCTGCTTTTCTTCTTGGAGAACCTTGGGTTAACCTCTTTACTCAAATGTTGAGGTACAAGTACCTTGGTATTAATTTGGAACCTCCATCAAAACCTTACTTACCATGTTATTGTTATCACCTCATGGGTACACTCACAAACTAAACAAGTCTGTACGTTTGCTTAGTTTTTTCATCCATAAACCAGGACGGCTATAGTTAAGAGCATTTTAATATCAAAACTCAAATATGCATTACCACTAACTGCCCTTGGTAATCCTAAAAAATTTTACATCTCCCCAAAACATTCTTGAAATCTGTCACTTCATTACCTTCATCAGCCCTTTTACATTTCATTGCACCCTCCTCAACATGACCAATAAACTACTTATAATTGAAAGAACCTCTTTTCTCCTAAGCATTATTGTTTGTAAGCTGTTTTAAAACATTCTGTTCCTCCTTCACCCACAAATTTCAATTCAGTGTCTGTTATCCTCTCCAGTCAATACCAGCAGGATCTCCTTCCTTAGCAGGACAACTTTTCACCCTTACTTAAGCCAATTTTTTTCTTTTTAAGCCATTCTCTGCCACTTGAAACACATTTCCTCTACATTTAGTTCCATGCCTACATATACTTAGTTTAGAATCCCCTTGCTTTCTTAGTATTCTGACAATTCAGTGCATATGTGGTCTCTCTTAATGACGTCCATTACCCCATCACCTTATAGCCTTCTAGTTAACCCACTATCTTTTACTCTAGATTTTACTGGTTCATATGTTAAGCTGTCTCTTATGAAATCTAATTTCAAGCTGTCATCACATTAACAATCTTTTTTTGCAACCCTGCCCTCTTAACCACTTCTAATAAATACATTTAGAAACTGATTCACATAAACATATAGTGATTTTTACAGTTTTCTGCATGCCAGTTTTACCTTATAAAACCCTCCTCATTAGCAAAATTCATTAATTCTCCTCCCCTGCTATCCACTCATCACTATCTTTAGTCCTGTTTGGTATACATTTGTACTGCCTTCCAGAACGATCTCGAACACTAAACCACAATAATGGATATTCCTTATTTACTTATATTTTAATCATGATTTTGTAAGCAAAGGCCAATTGGTGCAGTGCTTTCCATCCTCAAATTGCAACGTTTGATCCTTGCCTCTCAAAAGAGCTTTAGTGATTAAATGTATGAATCATCTCCGAAATATGAACTGCAACAATGTTTTCTACTTTGTTTTTTTAATAGTTTGCTACCTTGTTAATTATAATTCATGTTTTGTACTTGTATTTATATAATAATCTTATTACGGCTTTAACCATATAAATTGCATTTTAACTTTCAGCTTGTCGTTGGCCTATCTCATGGATGAAAAGGAGCCTCAGACCACTTAATTTTCCTGGTTAAAAACGTGCAAATAAATACATGAACTAATTAATAGATACAGAGAGATGGTTAAGTAAAAACTAAAAAAACCTCAAAAAACAAAAAAAAAACTTTTTTAAAACTCAGGCAATTTCATAGACATGATATAAGCCAACTGAGTCATTTTAGAGCATAGAGGTATAGACATTAACTCTGACACCATAAACACAACCTTGCTGGCAACAGAGTACACTGGTATTACATAAGCAGCAGGTAGCTTAATAATGGGGATGCAGACCTGTCAAGATGCATACATAAATTGCTGTGTATTCTCACTACAAAGTGCAATTATTTGCCAAAGATTTGTTTGTATCCCTGCGTGAGTACACACTTGTACGGCCATATTTATATTTTTGAAAACAAACCTTGTTTTAATTATTTACTCCAAGAACATGTTCACAATCATGCTGACTGGGTGTCATTTTCTTTGTCATTTACCTGTTTGTTGAAGGATGTGCTTCTGAGCACACTTTCATTGATTAATTGATTATGTGTGCTGATCATATGCAAAGGTTCACAGATTCATAGTTAAGTACTAGACAATCAGTCTACAGACCATTTCAAGCCTAACCAAAAAACCCTATTCAAAACCTCACTCTAACATCGAGAAGGGCAAGACAAGACACAACAGGAGGGAATTTATTTTTTATTTATTTTATTTAACATTTGTTTACTGGGAAAGTCTGACTGGGTCAGAGCCCATTTTCAGCGGAGGCCCAGGGAGAAATGCTCCAGATGCATGTCTTTGGAATGTGGTAGGAAACCAGAGCACCTGGAGGAAACCCACATGAAAGCAGGGAGGGCATACAGACTCTGCACAGAAGGCACCCAATTTGAGGCTGCCCTTCCAGTTATCTAGGTTTACCCTGAAGGTGGCAAGGGTGCTACTCTGCTTGACATATAGTAGAAGTTTGTTCCAGAGCTGAGAAATACATTGGGATATGAGTCTATCACACCAACATGTCTTATTTATCTGTTGATGAAGATTACTTTTTTTAACCAAGTATTTGATGTAGCACTAGTTCTGTGAATGCATAGGAGATCAAATAGGGTTGAATCTTTCATGGCACAAAAGTCTAGACATAGATCCCATGGAGGAGTCTGTAAGAGACTGAGCACAGAGAAAGGGTTGCCAGTCTTTCCTTTTAAGTAAGATTTTTGAGATCACTGATCTTTTTAGTTATGAATCTGTAAGGTCTTTCAAGTCACGTGATACATTTATATATATATATATATATATATATATATATATATATATATATATATATATATATATATATACTTGCCAAAAGGTGCATTATATTCAATAATGGGTCTGATAAGATATGAGTAAAGGGGAATTAAGACTTTTCTGGATCTAGTGGAGATGCCTTTGGAAATGAAATAAGCCAGATAAAAGGCTTTCCAAATTACTGTCGAGTCATGATGGTCAAATGATAAGGAATTATCAACAAGAGTACCCAGATCCCTTACGACAGTGTCTGATTGTAGGGATGCATCTCCTATATGGTAAGTGAAATGGTTTTCTATACCAAAATGAACTATACTACATTTTTTACATTTAATTTGAGACCATTGTCCTTGCACCAATCATTAACATGGTCTAAGTCACATTGAAGCATTTGTGAGTCAGCTGCAGATCAAATAATAATACCCAATTTACATTCATCTACAAACTTAGCTAACCATAGGCCAGAAGTGCTGGCCTGAAGGTCTGACAAATAAATATCAAGTAGGAAAGGGCCCAAAACAGAGCCCTGTGGTACACTATGTTCACTGATAGTGTGTGTATGAGTGTGGATGCTTGCAGTCAAGTGAATTCTGTCCTATATAAAAAACTGGGGTAGTGTTATATAGGATAGATTGCAGGAATCTGACTGTGTGGAAGAATGCTGGAGAGTTTGAGAGAGAGTGCGTGTGTGTGTGTGTGTGTGTGTGTGTGTGTGTGTGTGTGTGTGTGTGTGTGTGTGTGTGTGTGTGTGTGTGAATGTATATGCTGCCTTCAGCATGTGTGTGTGCGTGTGTTTGTGTAAATATGTGTATGTGTCCAAAGACATGCATCTGGAGCATTTCTCCCCGGGCCTCCGCTGAAAACAGGCTCTGTGGAACCTAGTCGGACATTCCCGGTCAACAAATGTTAAATAAATTAAAAAAAAAATAAAAAAAAAATGTGTATGCATGTGTGTATGTGAGGGTTTGCTGTTTGTGTTTCTGTGTGGTGCAGGGCTTGAGAGGAGCACTGAGTGCACGTATGAAGTATGGTCGAAAGGGTTCTGTGCCTGCAGTTTTGTGTGTCTGTGTGTGTGTGTGTGTGCGTGTGCGTGTGTGTGTGTGTGTGTGTGTGTGTGTGTGTGTGTGTGTGTGAATGGGTGATCACATTTATGAGACTGTGGTGTGGGATAGGTGTTTTTTTGTGACTTAATGTCTTGTGAAAAGTGTGATTTTAGAGTTGGTTAAAATGTACATATATATATATATATATATATATATATATATATATATATATATATATAAAATTCAGTATATAATATAATTCAGTATATAATATAATTCAGTATATAATATATTAATATCAGTTATTAAACTGAGAAAAAATTACATTAAAGTCATAAGATTTCAGGGTCTGAAAATGTCTTATCTGTCTAGGTGGTGATTGCTAAAGGGTCAGAACATAGAAAGGGAACACTAAAATGCAATATCTAGCTGAATCCTTGAAATATCCATCAGCTCTTCATTGCTAAAGTGGAATTATGAAGCTGCAGAGTGAAAAAACATTGAGTGCAGTCATCCCCAGCAGCCTCACAGTAGTGAATTCATTCTCTTACATGGCACAAGGCAAGAACAACAGGGGCAACGGATGCAATGCTCTTCATAACTGTTCTCCTATTACACTGGTGCATGGATCAGGACACTGTGTATTGTGAAACTATTACAGTGATGCATGGATCTGGACACTGTGTACTGTGAATGTATTACAGTGATGCATGGATCTGGACACTGTGTACTGTGAATGTATTACAGTGGTGCATGGATCTGGATGCTCTGTATTGTGAACCTATTACACTGGTGCATGGATCTGGACACTGTGTATTGTGAACCTTTTACAGTGGTGCATTGGACACTGTGTATAGTAAACATTCCAAACATAGGCTTGTTTTTCAGCTACCTGCTGAGTTTGCTATTTTTACTTCCAGGGGACAGAATTAATAGACATTCACTTGATCTCACTATTCACCAATTGAGCTTTCACTTTCTTTAACCACTGGTGGCAGAATCAAGAACAAAATATATTATGCCAGTGGGATAGCATGATATTTTAGTATTTTGCATACATTTTATTAAATTATTAATCACATTTTCTCAGCCTGACCAGGTGGAAAAGGTTTTATGCTATAAATGTTTTCTTAAAGTACTAGAACTACTTGTTCTAGTCTGCCTTCTTTACTATGTGCATTGACTTATGTATAGAGGTTGCAAACAGTCTTTACTGTCTGTATTTATTATTATTTTATCTGTTACTCATTATGCAATGATTGCAGAGTTACTATTTTGTACTGCTGTCCATATTTGCATGTCTGCATTGTATTTATACTTTTTTATTTGTTTATGGCCCTAGATATGGCAGAATTTAGCCTACACTGGATTGGATAACTTAGCCATTTAAAAAAATAAAGCTATGAATTCTTCCAGTCTTAGCAAAGATAAAAACATATTCACCATTACAGCATCAGCAATGATTCTTCATCTATCTTTCACTTCCATAAATTATATATATTTATTATTTGTCAGAGTATGGTAAATTAGCTTAGTTGCTCATTCAGGTAACTGTCCTTCCTAAAGATAAAGACTGTATAAGGCCTTTGCCACCTCACTGACAGTTTATTAAGAACATAGAAGGACATGATATAAGAAGCCTGGACTTGTCCAGGTATGCTGAATAATCTTCATGGAGATGCTAACCTCCTACTCTCGTCTCAACCTCTGTGCCAGGCATCTTTGAGTCTCTCTTTTGGTCTTCAGTCTGCCTCTCTGACAGAACTACCTCAAGACATCATAGTTTTAAGCACTTAACTCAGTCTTGAATTGTTCCTCTTAAAGCTTCCACTTGCACTGTCTTCTGCCTCTTTAGCATTTATTTTTCTTCAATACCATGCATCTGACATGCTCAGAGAATTCATCTCATCTATTATTATGTCATCCCATTTTTACTCCGTCCTAGTATGTGAGTACGAACCAGGCTGACCCTATAATCATACTCCAACCCTTTCACTCTCCTCACCATTTTGTTAACTCTGTTCGACAATCTTAGTTTTCTATTTCTGGATGATTTCCACAAATAGATGCAATACGTTGCACAAAACCCTACTGTCACCACAAACAATGGGATGCCTCATCTGTCAGAAACACTCTACTAACTACATAGCCCAGCATCCTAATGGCCTTTGTTTCCCCTTTTACATATGTCATTGAATGATTCAGGATGGCTACAATCCCTAAATCACTTTCCATGTGGGTGCTCTGAAATGTGAGATTTGTTACTCTGGATCCTGATACAAAGATATAAAACTTTGCTATCCTTTCCATGAAATCCCAGCTTGAATGTTTCTGCCTCCATTTTAAACTATACTGGATCTTAAGGGAATCTGACAACATCATCCAAAATCACTGCACAAAGCTTGTTGTCAAGACTAAAGATATAAATCTTGTTCTTCAGACCAAAGATGACATGATATGCTTATTATGACCTGTGTATAGATAGTAACAGCAGATGAGCTTTTATATTTACATATGGTCATTGATAAGGGACTTTTATTTATTATCATGCATCTGATTAAAAACCACCACTGAGAGCATGAAGATAATTTTATTAATAGCAACATAGTCCCCGGAATTCGTGAAGCTTGCGCCAGGTGCAGGCGTAGCGTCGGCTTTCTAACACCAAATATGGCCACCGAGCGATTCAGTTAGGAGCTGTTTCCACGTGCACTACCTGTGTACACTACATCCGCACAACTCCTGAGCCATGTATGCTAATTACCCCATGTGCAGCAGTGTAGCATGCAAATGAAGATATGTAGCGATTCAGGAAGTGGTGCAGGCGTAGTGTAAGCATGCAGAAATGTAAACTGTAGAAAACGGTTTACATTTTTGCAAATATAAAATCGGAGCCATGACAGCGAATCAAACGCATATGTTATAATGTTAATATATGTCAATGGCTAAATATATAGCCATTGGCATAAAAAACATGTAAAAAATATAAAATTAACATTTAATATATATAGTCGCACTATCGCAACGTGGAAGCGCAGGGCAGCGGTGCACAAAGGGGATCGCAAGGAATATATAAAAAGATAGAATAAAACTGCAATGAAACACATATCACGATTTCTCCATAATAGTCAATGGCAGGCATGCCACACCATACTCATGGCACAAAGGTTGCTAAAGGGCAGTGACAGTGTTATGCGCAGTAGCTAGGAATTAGTAGGCAATGCCATGCAAATGAGAGGAGTAATAGGGAATCACAGACTCCCCGCTGGCGTAAGGATGCACCTCACAGCATAGCGTTATAACACCGAGGTGAGCCCTTGAGATAAAGATGACATCAAGAGAGGGGTGTGTCGCCATTGCTGTAAGCACATTGGAGCATTGCTAAACCGGTCTGCCCCTAGCTAGGCAAAGCTGCAGGATAGGGGTGTGTCGAATCGCCCATAGCTATGCTTAGCTGAGAGCACACAAGGTAACCGAGTATGCATGTGAATGGAGATGAAAACACACGTAAATCCGGAAAACGAGTATGCGCGTCGCTCACCGCAGTGAAAACAGGAAGGATATAGGAAAGAAATTAGGAAATGCTGCAGCAGTGAAACTGGAGTACAAATAACTAATTAACACCTAGGAGCCTACAGTGGGCCATTGACAACAGCTAACAAGGCTGCAAGCAGCTACCTGCAGAACAGGGAAGGGGAGGGGCTATACTGCAAAGAAAACAGCAAAGTGTCAAAGCAGAAAAAGGCGATATGCAGTATATCGGCTACAAGGCACATTTCGCCATGACTGTGTAGGGAAAGGACAGAACAAGAAAGACGGCAGGTGGATGCATGCCTGATAATGGGAGGGGATCCAGGTCTAAAAGTGAATTAAAGGGCAACAGAGTAATCAAGGCAGGCAAGTAGATCTCCACAGTAAAGGCCCCACACTTGCAGTACTCATTGCAAAACCCATAATTAAGACACACAGCAGCTGGAATAATTCATACACACCCACTTACATCAGCAGCATCCATAGCACAGTACTATAAAGTGTGAAAGCACCTCACATATATTTGTGTATTCCCATACACTCTGCACCAGTGGTGTATACAGATGAGGAACTTTTATTATGTACATGTTAGGGGCTGCCATAGCTTTGATCCAACAGCATGTGTTGGAGACTGAAGGTGGTGTGGAGGATGATGCACACGACCACCGCAGGCACCAGAGGAGGAGGAGAGTGTTCAGACCCAGGCTAACCTACCAGGGGCTACATGATCTGGAGATAGTAGAGCATTACAGGGTGGACAGAGACACCCTACTGCAACTTGTGGAGCTGTGCCAGCCACACCTCAGAGTCAGAACAAACAGAAGGGAACCCATCCCAGTGGATACGAAGGTATGTGTAAGCCTGAGAATACCAGCTACAGGTACCTTTCAAAGACCAACTGGGGATATCATGGGGATCTCACAGACATCAGCATCCAGGGTACTACACCAGTTCCTGGATGCCATGTTACCACATGCCAATGAGCACATATACTTCCCCCAAATGCAGGAGGAGTTGGCCAGCAATATGCATCTCTTCCACCATGTGGCAGAATACCCAGAGGTACCGGGTGCAATAGACTGCACACACATACACATCAAGTCACCATTCGGTGAGCAGGGTAGGCGCTACATAAACCACAAGGGATACCCCTCCATCAGCTGCCAGGTTGTGAGCAATGCCCAAGGCATTATCATGGATGTGTGTGCTGGCAGCCCTGGAAGCTATCACAACTCCCACATCTGGCATGCCTCACAGCTGTATTGGTTATTTGCCAGGGGGGACATCCCAAATGGCCACCTGGTGGGGGATGCTGGCTATGCACTGGAACCATGGATGATGACTCCCATCAGAAATGCACACACACCCATGCAGGAACACCATAATGAGGCATACGCACAAACCAGAATCATCATAGAGTATGTGTTTGGGATGCTGAAATCATGGTTCCATTACTTGTACATATCTGGTGTAGCCTTGTAGTACTCTCCAGGCAAGTGTGCCCACATCTTCATGGTGTGTGCCATGCTACACAATATGGTCCTGTGGAAACAGCTGCAGCAGGGACAGAATGGTGAAGGCCCTCACAGCCCACCACCATTGCCAAGGGCCCCACAGATACAAAGGTACTCAGATCATGAACACCCTGAGCCAGCCCCAGTAGGCAGATGGAGGCGTGCCCAGTATGCCCATGCCTTGGCAAAGAGGGAACGTATAGCACACACACTGACAGTGTAGGCACCTAGGGACTGACACCTTTCTCCACCTGCACACACAGTAAAAATGGATGGCACACACACAAGACTACCTGTAAATGTCATGTATAGGCAGTCTACTGTGTGCATCCAACATAGGCAGCCCTCAACTATTGCACACATAACAGCCATTGGCACAAGGTAAGTCAACACCTGAACAGTAAATTAAGCTATCAGCATATGCAGATACTGTATGTATAGATTCATAGGGAAGTACTTGGCCAACTGCCAGAGGCCATTCATAAGGCTAGCCAAAATGTGTCAGCTTTTGCCACCCCATTGATTTATCAACTGTCCCTCTGTGGAGCAGAGCCAATGGCGGGAACCCTGGGGTGCATCTACTGTTCCCCATCCACCCTTCAAGGTTTCTCTTGCAGAGTGTTAGTGAGGAGCTCTGTATAATGTAGTTAGGGGTGTTGTTCCAAAGTATGGTGTGTGTCTGTAACAGGAAGCTGTCCCTCCAGCATCTCCCGGTTATTGTTGTGGCAAGGTCAGCTCACTACAGTGTGTGGCTCAATGTGACATGGATTCCCATAGGTGGAGCATATCCATCAAGCCTGAGTTTGACATGGCTGTGTTGGTCAGTGGAGATCATCTCTGGGTAAACGAGATGCCACTGAGTAAAGCAGGAGTTTATTCAGTCCGGCTGCATAAGCCATATGTTGGAGGCTAGTATTTCCCTTGGTGAGGTATATTTGTGGACCCCACATCTGCTGGACGTGTCCTCTGAGGTACATCTCACATGGGTTATTATACCCTATGATGGGACTGATGAGTGATGAGTAAAAGGGCACTATAACCCCAGTATGTCTAGATGGGAATCCTTTAGTAGACAGATGGCCTACATAGAAGGATGTCCTAACTACTGTGGAGATATGATTGTCACAGGGGAGATCACTATCTACCTTAGTCCCCAGATACCCCATTACCTCGTCTGTACTAAAGTGGCTGCCATTCATGTGTTAATATGTGGGTGCCAATTCCACAATGGAATGACCATGCAGTTAGCGGCACTTGGCTGGAGGCCGTGTTATTGGCACCCTGTGACATTCTCTGTGAGGCCCCCTGAGGGATGTCCGTGTCAGCTGGACTATCAATCATGGCTCCCAGTTTGCAGTCATTGCCAAACATAGTCTGCCGTAGTCCACCTGTGTTTGCCTGTACATCTGAGATGTATATGCCAAACAGTAGGCCTCCCAGGACTGAGTCCTGTGGGACACCAGTCGTGACTCTTCAAGAGTTGGACCTGGAGACCGCTAATCGTACCATGTGGGTTCTATGTGTAAGCCCGTTGGCAACCCAACCTATGATGCATGGGTGAATGTACAGGTTGGTGTGTTTATCAATAATACCTGAGTGGGTCATGGTGTCAAAAGCCTTGGTGAGGTCCAGGTAGTATGTGTGAACCACCTTCCCTGTCATCTAACGTCTTGGTGACTGTATGTAAGACATCAAACAGTTTCAGTAGGCATGAACTGCACTCAACCAAGCTGACCTGGGTTGGGTCACGTGTTCAAAGGTTACCAATGTCATTGTCAATGAGTGCCATGAGGATGCGAACCATACCATTGCAAACCAGGCTAGTCAGGCTTATGGGGTGGAAGTTACCATGGTCAGTTGTGATTTCTCTGTGATGGAGTGGAATAACCGTTGCCACACGCCATTGTATGGGCATGTAGCCTGTGGAGAGGCTGAGGTAGGAATGCTTAATTAGTTGGGGGGCAGGTTGTCTTGCACAGTTTGCAAGATGCAGTCTGGTTCAACATCTGCCTCTATTGACACTGTGTTCTGCTGTAAGAGAGGGCCATTTCCACCTGTGTGTCTCTGATGGTTGGGATACTGTACCTTTTGGGTAGTGTTGTGGGCTCTTTAGGGGGTGAAGTATGCACTGAATGTAGCTGCAAGGATGTTGGCAATATCAGTAGGGTCAGTATATTTTGTGCTATATTTCACTGGCACAGTGCAAATCTGTGTGTCACCACGTAGATCCTTGACATAGCCAAAGAAGGTTTTGTGGTTATCTTTCGAATTCTTGCATATTCTCCTGCTGATGTTAGCCTTGGATGATGTCATGAGGGACCTACATATCATACTAATAGTGGTCATGGATGTCTGCCCTTCGTGGGATTTGCTGTGTGTCTGGAACACTGTCCTACATCTGTAGTATAGCCAGTTTATTGCAGAGGTCCACCAGACCGGTGTCCTTGTCTAGGAGGAGTGAGTCTTGGTTGACCAGCGATGACACGATCCATACATCCATGTAGGTGCTTACAGACTGCATTTGTAAATCTGTCTGTATCTTGAGCAGTGTTTCCCCTTAGCATGGGGGCTGTGAAACCCCCCACCCATGTCACTAGTAGTGTAAATGTAGCTGTAGGAAAGGTATACACTGTGGTATCTGTGGGTGGGGGAGATGCTAGGGTGTGGTAACAGTGAATAGTTTATGGTCAGATTTAACCAGTGACCGGTTAACCTCCACTGTGGTGCACCTGTTGCCCATGTTGGTGATGACCACATCTAGTAGTTTCTACCCCACATTAGGGAGGTTACCACCTGATACAGGGCATATGAGGTGATACATTTGAGGAAGTGCTGGTCCTGGAAGTGAATACCGGAGTACGTTTTCCAGTTAATGGTATGGTAGTTGACATCGACCAATGCCAGGGTGTGCATTAGGACTGTCGTATTCTCCAATGTCTCCAGGTTGATGGAGTGGCTGCCCTGGGTCATGGATGGTGATCCGTAGCAGGCCACATTCCACATTGCAGTTGTGGCTGATGTTAGCTGCACATGGATGATCACAGAGGTATCATGCTGCCCCACTAACCTGGAGGTGTAGGTATCCCTGATGAATATGGATACAGCCCCTCCATGTCTGTCAGGCCATGTTCTGTGGCTGAAATGTGTGGTATGGGTTGTAGTCTGGTAGTGCTGATGTGCTCTCAGGAGCCTTAAGGCAGATTTCAGTTAATGCACAGATGTTGATGTTGTCCATCCTGAGGAGTGCTGTGAGTGCATGCATGTTGTGATCACAACCCTGGTGTTGAGTAGTATAAACCTCATTGAATCTCTACTGTGCTGTTTACAGAGCTGGAATTCACCTTAGAGACTCTCCTAAACAAGGCACCATGGGGGTGCCAATAGCCTTGCCCAGTATTCCAAAGTGTAAGGTTGACACATAGGCCGGTATGATATAATTGCATGCATGTTCCCCATCTGTGCTTGTTTTTCATCTCCACTGTAGGTGACCTAGTGGTAAGCAATAGAAAGTCTTAAACTTATACAAGTTTTCTAGCTTCCAAGATAGGCTTTTGGAGTGACTAAGTATTAGTGTTCTGTATGTTCTTGCTGTACACAACTGTTTCCTGACTACATGCTGAGTTCACACTGTATATTGTGATCTGAAGGTCTGTTTATTCAGATATTATGGCTGTGATGGCCTGCACGTTAGAGGTTCACAGATAGCCTACTATCTATCTGCCCAAGAGCAAGTAGAAGCATAGCAACAGTGTGTTGGCCTTCCTCGCACCATTGATGAAGTAACTGAGCCTCTGTCAAGCATAGCCAATGAAGCAATTCCAGGCAGAGTTGCTGGAAGCTGTTGAAGACTGCGGTTGTGGAGGGTGATAGGGGCACTTAGTGCTCTAAAGAGGGCATATTAATGTGGCAATTCAACACCATTCAATTCCCGCAACAGGTCTTGCAGCTACCAAACTGGACAGACTCCCCCACCCACTAGCCGTATGGTTCTGGGACACATGATCCGAGGGGTGTATAGTCTGTTACCCATTCACACAACAAGGTTTCCCTTGAAGTGTGTCAGTGAGGGGCTATGCCTAATGTAGGTAGGAATGTAATGTATTGTCTCACAGCACATTTGTTATATGTTGTTATGTCAAGAGTATGTGAATCTCAGTGAGTTTGGAGGCTCCCGCCCTTTGCTTAGCCTAGCTTACACATAGAAAACATCTAAATAGGAAATAGGCGGAAGAAACGTTAATGTCAACAGTGTAATGGTTACAGCATCTGCATAGTATCTGTGCATTTGAGATTACAATCCCAGGGATGTTTATCATGTGCAAAAGTATACCTTAACCACAGCTTGCATATATAGGTAGTAATCGTCAGTATAATTAACATTTGAATCACCCATATAAACCCATGTGTGCAGGAGAGTACAGTCAACAGAGAATGTAATGTCATGTCAGCACATAGTGAGATGTTACATCACTGACAGGTATATATCCGGAGTAGTTAGCGGATGTGGCTGTGTTTGCGCGCACAGGTTATACGTTACAACGTTTGTTTAACTGTGTTTAACTGCTGCTATAATGTCACACAAACACTTTTAAACATGCTTACAACTGCTTAAATGAGCCTTATTCTGCAGTAAAAAAAATTCGTAAAGCATTGTAGGTGTCGAACCCTGGACCATGCACACTATAGTCATGGGATGTACCACTAAGCCATCTGAGGTGTACACATGGTTCATGGTCCTGAGACTACACCTTATGCCATATGCATTTCACTGTAATTATCTCAATTGGGACAGTGGCTTTGTGTACATATCTACAGTACATTGTAATGTACTGTAGTTTGTGAACCAACACATTCCAGTCTACAGATGTATTACTGTTACAAACTAATACGAAATATATATATATATATATATATATATATATATATATATATATATACATATACATATATGTCCGTGATGTCTGCACACATACACACACACACACACACATATATATATATATATATATATATATATATATATATATATATATATATATATATATATATGTGTATATATATATATATATATATATATATATATATATATATATATATATATATATATATATATATATATATATATACACATATATATATATATATATATATATATATATATATATTTAAGCAATAACCCACACCTGGGTCTGGGTAATGTTGGATTTACCCACGGTTGGTGTGGTTTGGTCATGAGGGTGAAGCCCAAGTTGCCAAACAAAGACAACCGTGGGTAAATCCAGCATTACCCACACCCAGAAGTGGGTTATTGCTATTATACAATGACATTATTTAAGAAAAAAATACTTACTTTTCTTAAATAATGGCATTGTATAATGTCTCTG
The DNA here is from genome assembly GCF_019279795.1 of Protopterus annectens. NCBI lineage: Eukaryota > Metazoa > Chordata > Ceratodontiformes > Protopteridae > Protopterus > Protopterus annectens. The sequence continues at coordinate 1,359,346,467 of NC_056729.1, read as the reverse complement.
TGCTGCTCTTCCGCAGCTGTCTGGTATTCTGCGGCAGTTCTGATGTACTGCGCATGCGTATGCTTAAGCAGTACATCAGAGCTGTGGGTGGAAGCAATGGAGAAAGCAAGATCTCCGTTGCTTTTTTACAAAGTGTCTCACTATGTTAAAGGAGTTTAACATAGTGAGACAGCTTTAAAAAAAGCAATGGAGAATCTCCGTTGCTTTTTTTAAAGCTGTCTCTCTATGTTAAACCCATTTAACATAGCGAGACAGCTTTTCAAAAAGCAACGGAGAAAGGAAGATCTTTTTAAAGCTGTCTCGCTATGTTAAACTCCTTTAACATAGTGAGACAGTGTCTAAAAAGCAATGGAGATCTTGCGTTCTCCGTTGCTGTAAAAAAAAAAAAAAGACTTATACTAATGGAAAAAGTCCGGGCGACCGGACCTTTTTCCATTACTATAAGTCCGATTTACAACAACGTGTACGCTGATCAGCGTGCATGTTTTGGAATATTAATGGGGGGGTAGTTGTATAAATATATATATATTATACAGTTACATCAATAGCCATATATATAAGCATCTATGAACACACTTCGTGACACAGAAGCACTCCAAAGGAATTGGAGAGTACACAAAACACATGCAGCTCTGGTATTATAACAATTAATATTAACCTAATTCACCATAGAAGGGGTGGTTGTTGTGTATGTGAAGATTGGGGTGGAGGAGGAATGATGGGTAATCGAATCATGCATCAAAGAGGGCCTGGGTCGGATGTCAAATAAGTGAACTGGAGGAGCATGCATGGAGTATGGGAACAATATAAAAAGACACAAAGCAAGAACCTTACTCATTCATAATACACCCTGTCATGTTACATTGTAACACCTACTTTCACAATCATATGAACATTAACATGTATCAGACATATGTACACCAACTGATTGTCACATTTGTTTTCAGCAGTGAGGAATGTCTGTAGTACAATGTATACTCTAAACACCATAACATTCGTGCATATCTCAGATGTCTTAGTGGTAAGGTCAGTGACTGTGGTGTTCATGGTCCTGGGTTCAAGGGCTTGGTCCCGGGTTCAAGGGCTGTTATTTTGAGGGCCAGAATAAAGGCTTTTGGATGCAGGTGGATTAAAGCACTCTTAAGCAGGTGTAAGCGGGTTTCCACATGTTTGTGTGATGGTAAGCGGCACTGCAACACGGTAAACGGAGAAGCGCTTCACACGTTTGACCTTTGCTTAATGTCACGCAGACCATGGGCAAACCTGCTCACAACCACATAAATGTGTGTTATTCACACTTTCCCTACTAGTGCCTACTCTAAGAGATAAAATAATAAGACCTTCCAGGAATAGAACCCGCAACCATGTACTCCACCCTCAGAGTAACCTAACACTAAGCTACCTGGGATGTACCTATCCCAGTTGTGTAATCAGACAGGTTAAAACACAAAAGGAAGGAATGTGTTGAAATAGGACAACCTGCCATGTACCCAATTAAAGGTGTATGCTCATATATAGATATATATATATATATATATATATATATATATATATATATATATATATATATATATATATATACATAGAGAAAGAGAGAGAGAGAGCGATACATAGAGACATGTCGATATATACAGGTATACAGATATATGTAGATATATAGAGAGGTTAAAGACATCCACACATCTATGGAGGTACAGATAAACGTATGCAATAATGTATATATCTATATACATATACACACATATATACATATATATACACACACACACACACACACACACACACACATATATATATTAATATATATATATATATATATATATATATATATATATATATATATATATATAAATATACACATACATACATGTCTGTAGACAGCATCCGAAGTAGTCATATCTGAGTATAACATGGACCATAGCAATCACACATTCCGTTCCCCCCAAACAATATGAACATAACATATGAAGAGTATATGCCTATACACTATTACAAATATGTTCTATGGACACAGTCACAAACACAACTGCATTGACTGCAAATATCCATGACAGAATTACACAGACAGCTTTCATTTTGCAAATCTTGATTACATTCCGATGAATTGCCAAAAGGATTCAAGGACTAACTGTACCTGCATGCATTTAATAGTGCCTTAATGAATCAGCCTGCAATTACCATAGTATTAGTCCACTAAGGGATAGGTGTTCACATAGAGAAAGAAAACCCACACACATATAGACATTGTATAAAAGGGGTTCCTACACACCTGCATGTGCTATGTACACCCACCAACATGTACCTCACAACCAAAATAATTACATCAATACATACTGTCATACCATAACCAATTATGCAACTACTGTACAACATCTGCTGAAACCTTACCATACCTGGCCACAGACACACTAACATGGCCCTATGTGAAATAGTTGCCGTTATACAATTGAACAGCTGCTGATGTAACAGGGTTTGTATGAAATAATCCCATTTCAGAGGGTTGAAAGGTTCGTACACCAGGAAGTTTTACCGAGTACTGATTATTAGCACAGTATGATACACAGTAACACCAAACTAAATATGTCTGGTAAGCAGACTGTAAACCCACTAACATTATATGCATAGCTATGCAGCCTTGAGCTGGTCAAACAACCTGGCCAGACTGACACACATGCAGAATTATTAGGTACAGACAAACCCTGCACAAGTAGCTATGTTCAGAAATATAACAGCAGTACTCACATTTAGACCAACTCCTCTAGGCATTACACACAATATATTACTGTTCGTCTCCATACAGCTGTTGCAATAGATTCCAAACTAAACTTCCACGCTGTCTTCCTCACAAGTAAGGCAAAGGGACAATGCCCAAGTGGAGTACTCAATTATACTCCACTGTAGCCATGGTATTGGCTGAGGCAGTAGCAGCGCAGCTGATGTGCATGTAATTAGCTACTTAGGAACACCAATTGGCCATCGGGATAGCACATGTTACTGATCTGTAACTATAAAAGGTTGCCTTGTCACACATTCATACCATCTGTATCTACCTGTAGGACAGTACAAAACAATGAAAGATGAACTGAAAATGAGTATTACACTAGTTAATAACACCTCCGATTACTAAGACGGTATGTATAACATGTAGTATGTCTGTGTATGTAGTATCTGTACTGTAAGAATTACAGTGTAATCAAAGCATATAGTGGAAATAGCTATCTTGTAGTGATGTATTGTTGAGCAGTAGTAATGCTTGTAGTATTCCATGTGTGTACTGCTGTAGGTCACACTGCACACTCCACATACATCACAAGGGATGATATGGGCTTGGAACCCACCAATTCGCTTCCAGCCACTGTCAGTGTCAGGATTGGTCCAACAAGTATGTGCTATATCAGGTGATAGTATATGTCGATATATTGCAGCAGTCAACATATGTATGGGTGTATAAGTAAGATTAACATGTTAAAGGTGGGCTTACTGAGCAAATATGGTGTGCATTGTGGGATATTGTGCCAATAACTGTGTAATGTACAGTATTCTAGGCAGATCTGTATTTTATTCTACATAGCGGTTCTGTTATGTTATGCAATGAGTAGTTATATCTATTGACAATTACAATACTCAATGACAGGATACATAGCATTAGTATTCATCTGACAGGTTTGCAGCATGATAGCAAAGATAATTGGAAGAGCCAGGTAACTATCCATGCACATAACACATGTAATATCCACCTCTCTACTATCATTTGCAAGCAATAACAGCTGTGTTTGTGTACATGTTATGCAAATGTGTAGTGACCATTGTTACAGGGCTGTGCCAAATGGCTATGTGCACACATACATAGAGTGGATATTGAGAGTACAGACACACTGGTTAAACTACCAGGTTTGTGTAGCCCAACCTCTCATTGCCAACCTAACAGCCGCTTACACATACTGTATGTAAGGTAGTGCACAGTACTGGTAATGAAACAGGTTGCATATTATCTTTAACTCCAGTGTAACATCTGCAGTAGGAGTGTAAGATGTAGGAGACAGCTGACCATGTGTAATAGCCGCATCATAGGTGATGGCTCACACTATCTGATTATATCCTGATCAAGTTGATAGTGGCATCATGACTCTGTTTGGAAGTGGGTGTCTGTGCCCAGCAGAGCTCATGGTCCTGGTGGATATGTGAGTATATACCCAGAGAAGGAAACAGACCTGTAGACACTTGCATCATATGTAATCAACTAACAGGATGTGATGTGCTCCTCAGAGGAGGATTGCTGCTAAAAGTAGCTACAATGTTTCCATAATAGCCAGTGTTGTCACGTCCATAACTCAAATATTTACATGTGAGCATCACTGTCTAAAACATCTTCATAGACAACACGTAAACTAAAACAGTACTTGGTACTTGTAGTACTGACTGCTCATACAGGCATGTCCACTGGTGAGCTACTGGTGTTTCCTAATGTCAGCTTTGTGTATGCGGCCATCATGGGGGAATGTAATCTCTATGCCATTTACACTGCCAGACCCACCTAACACCACACCCCACACATTGTCTGGGATGCGGCTACAGGTGTAAGCTGGAAGGCAGCCCAGTCTACAGCCATGACTGGACTGGACAGTCATGAGGTGTAGGTTAACACATGCAGCTCATCAACACAACCAACACTTACCCTTACCAGAACACAGTAAGGTCACCCACACACTCTACTGGAAATCACACACATTCACAGACACATCTAAGTTTCTGGCCAAACAAGTGATCCCCCAAGCAGGAAGAGACAGACACCAAAATACACAAACTGTATGACATAGTTTGCATAATTATGCCACACCTCTGAACACATGACTGAAAACATGCCCAACAATACTCATTTTTGAATGCAAACTCTAACACTATGTCACACACCGACCTATACGAGGGCATGCATACCGTCAGCTGCCTGTCTGCCATGATTAGCCACATACCCATACACTCAGACCACCTTTTGAACTATACACATGGCTCTGACATATTCCATGTTGTTGTGCAAGACCTGTGATGCAGTAGCCTGGACTGCATGGAAACACATGTAGGAACTGTCAGGTCTTGTAGCCCATGCAGGTATGCCCCAAGGCCTGGGTAGCATTCTGCCATTGGCCAGAATGATACTTCAGTACAGGGACAAAAGGATTGTATTCCACAATTGTCTAGTGTAGTGGTGCATGTCACAGGGTATCTGTCATCTTGGGATAACATGGTTGACAGACCATGGTGCTTTGCCAGACAGGGCCTGCACCTGTCACCCCTGGGAATCTGGATACAGCCTAGGGCTCATGTTTTCCCTATAGTGCCTTCATCATGCACGGTTCAGGTGAGGGTCCACTGCTGTTACAGGGACAGCCAAGCAATAAACTGTGGGTCTCGCTATACAATGATACATGTCAGAAACACTATACGAACACACATATGTCAATCCCTAACATGGAGAACATATCTGTGCAGTGGCTGAGAACTGTTTCAATGCTCCAAAGAGCACACCTGCATGACCATGTTATAACACATACCTCACCTTTTGCCCATTATCTTTTATTGGAACCCACGGGCAGCATGTGTGTCCATATTCCTGAAGGATATGTACACCCCCACGCTAATTGCACTTGCATAACATCAGATGCATTATGCAGAGCAACTACCTTTGTGCCACAGTGGAATTCAAAATGCACCTTGAGACAGATCACCCACCAGGCCACAGACTTCCCAACTGTCATAATGTGCTGTAATGGGAAAGATTAGGTCTGAGACAGAACCATAATAATGGCTACTTTCAACTATTCCATTATGAGCTGGGAAGACTCCTCATGTACCAACACCTGCGCTCAATGCATGTTGGATTCCATCAACCCCACTGACCTGCATCACAGTAGTCACACAAACAGGACTAATAGTATGCTACACATAGTTAGTCTCCAATGTCAATGTTATGTTTCCTAAGAGCAGAGTCGTGAGTGACATGGCAACCATGCAGATGGACAATGCATGTGCAAATGCTGAATCATACACAAATGAACCTTAAGCAGTCACATATGTGCAGTGATTGTGCCATTGAAACAGAACCAGGAGTCAACCCAACACTAACAAGTAGGCAAACTGGTGGTACCATGCTTTAAACTGTACCACATAAGGTAGTAACTGTTGCAAGAGTGAACACACATGAGTGTAGATGATCCCTGGTCAGCCTCAGTAAGATGCAGATACACCATATAAAACCACGCAAAGCTACTGTGAAACCAATCAGCCACATATTATGAGGCCAAGCACAGAGCATTCTATAGCTGTGTCGTTAATCGTAATGGCAATGACAAGACCTGCCGTGCTGCACAGCACTATGGCATTGGAAGTACTGCACCTACAGAAATAGCACCCATTCATCCAGATAGGGTCTTGGAGAACATAAACCCACTCCCGCCCACCCCCAACAGGTACACTTAGTATTATATCCATGTACACTACAGGGACCCTGTACTAACGACTATGCAGGTACAAGCTACACTCTCTAATGCCATACATACAGCTTTCATGGGACCTGTCAACATCTCAGGGTGTATCCCACACAAATGCAAGAACATTCAGCAATCCATATACACATCATGTTCAATCATAGCTCCATGTCAGGCTGTGTACACACCGAATGGTGCACAGCAACAGTTATCACACTCCATAAAGGGGGAGACACCATTGATAATGGGACATAGTGCACAACTTCCCTGCTGAGTCTGGTCTGTACGGCCATGTACCATGGTCAATGTAATTGATGTACTCGTTACAGATGTAGATAATAGTAGGGTTGATTCACGCTGCATATCATGACCTTGCCAGGTCATAGGACACCATCACCCATACTGTGTTCCAGCTACACTCAGTAAACTAGGTGTATATTCCTATGTCACAGGAGTGGTTGGCAACTGGACTGCTGGCAGAACCCACACTACAGAAGGTGTCTGACGAATACACGCACATCAAACCAGTGCCAGCCACAGTAATACAGGGGTCATTCCTGGTACTCCCCCTCTTTGTTGTCTATACCACATAGACTAACACAGAAGGCATCAACCTATTGATGTCTGCAAATGACTATGAACTAGGAGCAATAGTCAACTTAGTGTGTCAGATGTGTGGTGTGTGATGTATGGCCACAATCTGACAGCTAAGTATTGCATTGCCATCCCCTATGTTACAAACCCTGTACCCATAAACTACCACCTAGGCAGCGGTCAACATAATGGCAACTGAGATTATGGGATGCAGCTGTACAGTACTTCGCTTTGATAGTCACATCACCAAAAAAGACAGGTAGTCGTATGTGTCACCCCTAATCATGACAGGGTGCCATCCAGGAATATAGAGATAACTGTTCAGCCATACTCAACACCCATGTGACCCATAATGGATCACATATTTCCTTTAAGGGTTATTGTCCATGTGTAGATGGCCTACACTGCCCTTCACAATCTCTAGCTGCACTATGTAGCATGCAGCCTACCCTGGATAAAGCCATGTCCAACCCAGGGGTGTTGGACATGTTACACTTAACACATCCTGATCCCAAATAAACACATACGTCATGGACATCCACCTTTCTAGTACAAGAATCACAACATGACTGACAGATCCCTGTCCCATACACTTAACATACTCTTGCCATACTATGCATCCCTGTCCAGCGAAGCTGCACATCGCCCCTCTCTGTGACATGGTGTGATGACTGCATGCCAAATATATCAGTAACCATGTGTATTGGTTCTGTGGCACTGCTTGAACTGGCCACTGAACCTTACCTGTCTGTTGCCTACAGCTATGTAACCTGTCTGCCTAGGCTCATAAATGGCCCAGGGCATATAGCCTACTAGATCACTATGACCATACATGCCATAGTTGATATCCAACCCTGCAAGTACCATCAGGATAGCTATTGTCCCATGTGTTACACATGTGCAACACAGGCAATACATGGCAGGATGCTATACAGCTGTACAGTGCCATGTATATGTATATGTATATGGGAAAACACATACATGCTTGCAAGTCTGCAGGGTCACAGGTCATGTCCCTAACAGCTATGTATGACTATATATGTGGCATACACACAGCATTAATGTCAATTGCATTAATGTGAACACATCCAGGCATGTGCTGATAGGTAAAGACACCACTACAGGCAAACAGACATGCCCACGTGAAGACAACATCCACATGGTGTATGAGCAATTTCAACACTGTAGAAACTTGGTTTACTAGACGGTACCTCCTCCTCAATGCTAAAAAAAACGAAACTTCTCCTTTTCACTCCTACCACTCGAGCCTCCCCATTACATTTCGACATCATGTCTAATGATACCACTGTCATCTCTCCTGACACAACAACTAAACTGCTAGGTATAACCATCGACAACAATCTCACTTTTGATCAACACATCAATAACATCATCAAAACAGTTAACAAAAAAATAGGATCGTTATACCGTATTAAACCATTTCTTACACCTTCTGCCAGAGCTACTATCGCCCACTCCCATCTGATATCTACTCTCTTTTACGCCTCACCTATTTTCACTAACCTTAAGAAGGCTAACCTAAATAAACTAGCAACCTGTTACAATAGCATTGCCCGCTTTGCCACCAGTAACCCTTTTAGAACACATCACTGTCATAACCTAAAACTCCTAGGCTGGCTTGAGCTACAAAACTGCCTTATAATCTCACAACTTACCATTGCCCACAAGATACTTTACCAACCTGATAACACCCCTATACTTTCTCAACTTTTAACCCCTTATAATAATCTTACCTCCCTACGATCTTCCTTTAAACTCATGACCAAATCTGTAAAATCCCATAACTTAGCTGGTGACTCTCTGTTCACCAATACTGTAGGTAGAACATGGAATCAGCTACCCACTGATATCACTCTAATCCCCTCCTTACCACTCTTCAAACAAAAAATCAAACTGTACTTCCAAAATCACTGGCTTTGTTGCTGTAGGACTCCTGACTAACCTTCTTCATTTCCCCTACTCTACTATAACTATACACTGTACTTATTAGCTATACATATACTTTCTTCTTCTCACCCTGTTGCTCTCCTCTTATGCTCTGACCCACTCCTCCTTTTTCTCTCCCCTGTCCTCTTTTCCATCTTCTTACTTCTTCTCCTTACTGACCTTTGCTTCTCACTCTTCTCCTCCCTTGTATTTCTTCATTAATCCCTGTTTTACTTCTTTCTCTCCAACAGATTATCGAAAACAATTTTGCTAATCTTTAACTGTTTAATTGTGATGCTTCTATTGAACTAGTATATTTTTTTGGAGTGCCTTAGGTATTTTGTTGTTCTTGTTACTAAATGTATATTCTTATTGTACTCAACATTTTATTAATATGTCTCTTTGTAATGGATTTATGTGTGGAGCTTTTCTCCCCTGGCCTCTACTGAAAATGGACATATATCCAGCTAGACTAGCCCGGTTAACAAATGTAAAATAAAATAAATAAAAAATAAATCACATGACACACACATATATGGTGATAACATCACATCACCAGTAGGTGTCAAATGTGTGTGACTTATACATGTCAGTGGTGTTAGTGTCATGTAGATCTACAAAGACGTATTTGTGGTCTTAATAAATGTGATACACATGTAGTATGCCATGTAGCAGACTGCCGCCATACAGCTTCTTGGAGGATGAGGTCCTCATCCCATACCTCCTCGACAACTACACAACGCCCTTCAGACATGTGCCACAGAATGCACAGCAGTGGTATGCCCTGTGGGAGGAACTCAGCAGGAGGGTAAATGATGTTGGTGGTCGCAATCTCACCTATCAGCAGGTGTGCTGACACTGCACTGACCTGATAAGAAGGGCAAATCAGCATGCTAATGCAATCGCCAGGGCCACTCACCCAGCCCCCACTCACACGTACTGAGGAGCTACTGGCCAACCTGGGGACACCTGCAGACCTCCATCCACAAGCTTTAGCTGGTATTGTGGAGGTGGGTGTCTCCCAACCATAGAGCCTATAGTTGCCTGGTAAGTCACTACTGCACGTAAAACACAACCATATATCACATAGTTACATGTATTACTGTACAATATGTAATGTAACATCATATGCAAGGCATATATGCACACATGCCACGTATTATAGTCTGCTACTCTATGTATGCACAGATGTGCATACTCCATAGTATAGTGTATTGTACTGGCTTATGTGCTAACATAGACATTGCACCCTGTAGCTACCACACAGGGGTGGATAATGACCTTACTGCTGTGACACTCCTATTTAGGTACTGCTGGCATTTTGCAGCGACAGCAGCCCGTGTCAGATGAGATTGCTATTATTTACCAGGCTTGATAATGCACAGAATATATTAATTGCATGCTATCTGCCATAACACACATACCCATAATATATGGTGGTCCTGGTAATGGACACTGGCCTGACCTGCAATGCATCACACTGTTTACCTATGTGAAACAATTGAAGACTATATGAAAAACCTACACTAAACCTTCCAAACTGTCATTGCCAGATGTGTGGACAACAGTGAATACAATGGTGGAGGTGTGTTCCACTGTAGGGACAGGTACTACATAGCAGCATTACATATGTTGGGAATGTGAACGGTACTGTACAGAGAGCATATGTGTGCACACACACTAAATGTGTTGTAGCTGGAGTATGCCCAGTCCACAGGATACACCCTTGTGGAGTATACCCTTGCTATGAATGTCACACAATTTCATGTGCTATCAGACATGTACATGACATGTAGTTGGCTGACTGCAACACTGCTCAACTATCCTGCAAAACATGTCTAACATCCCATACATACCACACTTTGTCTGCATAACCCTGTCCTCAGTGGAGCATATGACATCTATGGGTGTATGTCATATGGGATAACACTGACATGTGTAATAAGATGACCATCACAACCATTGGACTGAACATGTGTACACATGGCCATGGAGGATGGCCAGAGACATGAAGAAAACACACAGTAGAAGTTATGTACATGTGTATACACCCTGTTGTACATTGGCTCGACACAATACAACTAAGGCCTTTGTGTAATGGTGATATTGTAGATGTGAAACACTAAACATCATAAGGTCTGTGCACAGCATGTGTAGGCATAACATGAAACCACCACATAACATGTCTTGAACATCTGGAGTGTGTCACAACATTGATGCATTCTCCTATACAGTATCCAAATACATACATGTGTTGCACAACATACATATACATCCACATCAAGCCACATATACAGTACATTCACCTTGCTGGTGTCAGACATCACTGTCATGACCTGCTCCTCATGTGTGTGAGGTACACAGATGGCATGTGGGACATAGAGTACTTATAAGTTAGCCATGTGTGGGCATAGTTGCTGGGTATCAGTAATATGGTTGCAGATGTGCAGGGGTCTCATCCGTATACCCTTCTGTGACCTGTGTCACACATTCCATATTAGGGTTTATTGTGTATACACCTCGGTGATGTGGGTCACATTCCACATTAGATATGTATTGTATGTGAACATAGTCATGGCTGTGAACTGTGTCAGTAGCGCACACTGTATAGCAATTGTGAAGCCACATGATGCCCTGCAATGGCTATGCACATCAGCTCAATGTGCAGTATGTCCCTGCATATTTGTAGGGTGGACAGACAACATTGCATCGGCTAAAGGCCCATGTTAGTATAACACATCCCTGCATTGGGAAACCATTACCATCCTGTAGATTGGAAAGGATACCATTGTGTTGTACATGTATGCATGTAATTCAACATGTCAGCAGAAGTCATACTATATGTGATTGGCAAGGTCATATGTCACACAGCAGGCCGGTGTACTGTAAATCTGTGCTGGTCTGTGGCACCATTGCAAAGTAAGGACAGCCATGTCAAACATGTGTGTACAGCCACATGCACAATGTCTACACTCAGCTCAGGGGTAGGCAGAATAATGTTGAAAAGACATGCACTGCTTTGGGGGAGATATGCAAGCTAGGGCTCAGGCAAACATAGTATGCAGTCAACATACCCTACTGCTTATGTCCTCACACATAGGGGCGGTGGCCAACACAAAGCATCAGTGGCAGATGTAAGAAGGTCAGCGATGGTCTGTTAACATGTGGTGTATGTTGCACACACCATGGCAGTGCAGTGCAATGGTGCAAAGTGCATGCATTGTGTTGCAGGTATGGGGCATAGGTTGCTAACACAAATGGTGCAATACAGGTATGTATGCTAACCACCACTATAATTATGTAAGGTGCATGTCATCTGCTATACCACATGCATGCTGTTGTGTGCAATTTAGGGACGTATAATAACTACCACTATAACTGCCAAGGCTGAAACTATAATTGTCTAAGCTGAATGCCATTTGCCATATCACCTGCATGTAGTGTGTGTCTGTGTGTGTCTGTGTGTCTCTGTATGTCTGTCTGTCTGTGTCTCTGTCTGTCTGTGTGCCCCTGTCTTTCTGTCTGTATGTGCCTTGTCTGTCTGTATGTGTGTGTGTCTGTCTGTGTGTGTCTGTCTGTCTGTCTGTGTGTGTCAGTCTCTGCCTGTGTGTCTGTGTGTGTCTCTGTCTGTCTGGCTGTGTCTCTGTCTGTGTGTGTATGGTATAACTTGTAATGTACAGTTCTTGTCTTCACCTCACAGGTGTTGATGTAGGTGTGTTACCCTCCTGCGGTCCACCTGATGTTAGTATCCCCATAGACTCTAGCAGTGATGATGATAGTATGATTGAGGCAGAGGCAGGGTTGTCAGGGGCTGAATTTGTGCCATTGGTTGCCATTCCACCTGTCTCCCCCTCATCTTCGCACAAAGTTCCCCTGCCTGCACATACCCCATCACCACCGGCCATAGAGGAAGGATAGTTGGCGGGTGGTAGCATGGAACAGGGAAGTGTGGTGACTATGGAAGGTGTGCCTGCACACCGTGATCCCAGTCAACAGACTGGTGATGTCCCACACAGACATGTGCCCAGTTCTGCTCGTAGGAGGACCACTGGCCAACATGCCCCTGCGAGGCCAAGCACATCAGCTGGAGTCACCAGATGCATGTTTTGGACTGTAATGGGGCACAGGCACATGCTGAATGGCAGAACAGAGATGGTCTGAGGCTTCAGAGGGCTGCTATCCATTCATTAACTGACAACTTCTAGGCACTTGCAAATGCTCACCATCATCTTGCAGATGTTTTGGATAGACAGTTGGGTGACATGGTGGGAATCCTTCACCATGGCATGTCAATCCTCGAACATAGAATGTCTGTGCTGGAACATCTGGCTGGAGTGAGGCGTCGGGCACATGGACGTAGGCTAGCTACATCACCTGTTTAAGGTCTACGTGAAGATGCTACTGCACATGCCCGCTCCTATAGTGGTGGTAGCAGCAGCAGTGCTGCTGGTGCTGTGCAGTCCACACCAGGACACAGCAGGCCATGTGCACGTGGTCCTTGATTGTCCCAACAGGGACACGATTCCAGTGGACATTTTTTATCAGATATAACCAATCTGGACCTCTGCCAGGTAGTACCCATGCAATCCCTGGCAGGCGCAGGTCATGTGGCCATGGCCGGACACCATGAACTGTGACACCTGCCTTGTACAGTCTGCAGCTGTCAATATTACCCCTGTATAGGCCAGCCACATGCCAGACCTGTGTGCATGCATACACACACACACACACACACACACTGGAAACAAATGTAGTGCACCTCAACACACGCATAACATCTACACATGCCTAATGATATCACAGGCTCTAACACACACGCATGATGTCATCCAATGACAGAGCCTAGGCCTCTGGCAAACATTATCACCCTGTGCATATGATGATGCCTGTGCCGCATCCCTCTCATCCACACCATCGGTGCAGGGACAGGTTCATATGGTCTGATGCACAGGGTGAACATACTAGGTAGACAATTGTAGATTAATATTGTTGAGCAGTGTTGACAGGCAGCAGACATACCCTGTATTGCAGGTTTAGAATGCATTTTGTATGTTTGACAGCATGTATCATGTGTAACAACACTAACAGCATGTTGATCTTGACGTTCTGCCTTCCTTTTTCAGGTGTAGTTGCATGTACCAGGGGATGTTGGTGTTTGCGGGAGTCCCATATGTACATGATGACTACCCACAGGTCAGTATGACAATACCTGCATTCACATTGTAGCTTTCACATCACAGTTATATTCACCCATGTTTCAATTATGTTTACTGTTCTAATGATCCAAGAGCATGATAGCTGTGTAGTAAGCTACTGTGTTCAGAGCCGTCACATCCATAGTGGGTGACATCACAGGTATAGTTACCTGGAGCGTGGAGTAGGTAAAAGTGTGGTATGCTGGGTGACAAGGGTAAAGGCCAGTGGAAATAGTGGTTTTTCATTGGGAAGCAATAATACCCACTGCCATGACAGCATGCAAACACAGAAACACCCACACACTCAAGGATTCCAGACACAGCAACACACACAGTGTTTGGATGAGAACCCCTGCCTGTGCATATCATCATTATTGTATTACACAATTACAAGATGCGCCACAGAGATTACACATGTACAGGTAGTTGGAATGGCCTAAGATTGAGAACATTGACAGGGATACTTCAGTGCAGTGAGTGTATGTGGGTAGGGGGGTCCATCAGTAGGCTATGTAACAACAGGTCACACCCAAGGGCGTACATGTTAACAGGTGGTTAGTATGCCTGTCTACAATTGATGATATCAACAGGGATGCTAGCGTGCTTTGGGTGGATGGGGGAGGGGGCACTAACATTTCACTATGGTAAAATACAGCCTCACTCCAGGAACCAGACAGCCATACACATGGACAGCCATACACACACACAGACACACACACACACACACACACACACACACTCACACACACACACACACACACACACAATCGGCATTCAGACACTTTACATGTGTGAGGTTTAACAACCTGCCTATGCCTTTCTTTTTACACTTCACTCTGTACTGGTATCAACAACAGTGTTCAGGAGAGTGAAAACATGCGGGATGCATTCCCAACCATACGTGACGTATATGGACACACACCCACACGTGCCAGTACTGTGAATCAAACACCTACCTATCTCATGATAGGTACTACAGCAGTACAACACTATCACATCCAGTACAATGCTTACTGACTCCTTCATTTGACAACTGTGCTGATATATGCACAGTATATCCACAGGGGAGGCATTACTGTTACAGGTGTCATGGGGTTTGCCTTCTGTGGCACCCTTACAGCATTCTACATTGTCTTCCACTTCAATTAACAAAACCTGACCTTAGCAAGTACACAGGTTATTGTAGGACTGGTTGTAACACACCAGTGAGATGTCCTCAGTAATCATTCATCTGCAAAGAAGCCCCACCACTTAGTAGTCATGTCCAAACATATGTCCATACCTCCTGTACGGCTTACTGTACTTAGAGTATATCACCATATACAGTTGGCAATGTTGAGGCTGTATTGCAAAAGCATGATGTACTAGGACAACAGTCACCTTCAGACATCAGAGACTGCACACACATGGAATATACACAAACAGCAATACATGTACACATATGCGGTCTACATCAGTACGTGCTCTAGCAAGTCAAGAGGATAAATTCCACACCTTCCCCATGACATGTGTGAAACATAGCCGAGCATTACACCATAATGGATGCTGTATTCATGTACTGGTAGGACACCACCACTTTCACTGAGTAGCCAAGTGTACATATATTACAACAGCACATATCAGCATGACACACACAGCATTATTCCATGTCATGCTCCTACAAACTGTTACTTGACAGTGCCATGGTGAAGCCAGGGCACTGTAATGGTCAACAGTGAGCACATAATATTTGCCACACACATTTCATGTGTACTGGAAGAGTGCCAGCAATGTACTCTGTTAGAGTTAGGCAGTACACTCATTCAAACATGTGCGAGGTCAGTGGCTTATAAACATCTCACCCCAGCATGTACTGGCTATTGTGGTACTAAGTCTAATATCCAGACAGCACACAACATGCATGGCTTGCAATTGTTGACATGGGGTATATGTAGGAGCTGTGGCCACACATGGCTGTACATGTCATGAACATATCATCTGTGACTACTCAGGAACATACAGCGCAGAGCTGGATTTCCCTGAGTTTGTCAATACAGTCCTTGTGTAGGTCCTATGATCCTGTTATTTGGGTATGTTTGTAGGCATTGCATTAGGTGGACATGTCTAAAGACATACATGCCACATGGGGTATTGTATGATATGATAGGTGTCATGGATGACCAGTACAGAGGGGATATTACCTCTGTCAACATAGATATCGAACCTTATGTATTGTTAGCATGCTATCTGCCATGTGCATATGTGTAATGACTGTAGCCACCTGTATGTAGAAAGGTAAAAAAAGCTATGGTAATGTAATATATATTGTATGAGTGTGGGATGTACATATCCAGGGCAGTAACAGTTAGGTCATACCCAACCATGAGGGTGTTGTTTACTGGTGTACAGCAACAGTTGACTGTGTTAATGCTGACAACATCTGAGGGACCCTGGTATGTGTACAACTGAGCTGGTTACAAACAGTGGCATTATTGCATTGCATAACACATTATGCAGCTGTGTTTGTACATGGGTGCATTGCACAGTTGATGTAGGCCTAGGTACAGTCTACCAATTGAGGGCTATCTGGTGGTCTACGATACTATGTCATACCACATATGGATGTGTGTTGGTAGTCTGGGATCAAGTGGTGGATGTATATGAGGATACAACCTAGAATGCAGCATTTGCCACTGTCACCTGTACCTGACTCATCTGTGATGCATTATGTCGGAGTTGTGGTCTTTACATGTGAGTAGCCTTTATGAATATGTGTATACCACCACCTGGTATGATCCATGTCACTGTTATGGCCCACATGTCTGTATCTGAGTTATATGGTGGTAGTGCAACTGTGCACTACAGAACCTTAAGCCAGGTGTTCCTCGCTGCACAGATATTGGTATTCCCCATTGTAGGTTCTACATTGAGCAAATGGATTACTAAAGCC
>NC_056729.1:1359319320-1359326820 GCF_019279795.1 Protopterus annectens | reverse complement strand
TGTGTGTGTGTGTGTAGGTATGACAGTTGTACAGATGTAGACTTGTCTTTGTTGTTTCACAGAGTACAGTACATTTAAGGGTACTGTACATATGTACACAAAGGGACTGTCCCATTTGTTTTCAGTACTGTGGAATACCTGTAGTAGGATATGCATTATAGTCTCCATGCAACATGTGTACAACCCAGGTGACATCCAGTAACCTCATGGTCCAGGGATCGAGACCTGCAAGCCTTGTTGATACTGTTAATTAGGACTGCATAAGACACTTTTTAAGCAGGTGTAATTGTGTTTTCATGACAGTAAGCAGCGGGTACACGCAGGTAACAGACATGTACAACCCATGGTACACTTGAAATGCCCTTCTTTGGCAATCCTGCTGATGTCACCCACCTATGTATACACGTCTGGAACTATTGTAACCCAGTAATCTCCGTAGCACGTGCTGTAACTATGTATTGCTGTAGTGGGTTAAACTAGTTAGGTAGGGGTTCTATTCCAAGAGTGACCAACTGTATGTCTCTGTCAGCATGAGACAAGAACTATGCTTTTTAGAATATGCACACTCTTTACAATTCACATGACCACCTTTGGCAATCCTGCTGATATCACCCACCTTGGAATACACCTCTAGGACCACTGTAACCCTGTATTCTCTGTAGCTCATGCTATAACTGTGTATTGCTGTAGTGTGCTAAACTAGTTAGTTAGGGGTTCTATTCCAAGGAAAGCCATCTGTGTGTGTCTCTGTCTGCCTGAGGCAGGAACATTGCTTTTTAGAGTATGCACACTCTTTACGATTCACATGACCAGCTTTGGCAATCCTGCTGATGTCACCCACCTAGGAATACACCTCTAGGCCACTGTAACTCTGTAGTCTCTGTAGCACATGCTGTAACTGTGTATTGCTGTAGTGTGATAAACTATTTAAGTAGGAGTTCTATTCCAAGAGAGACCAACTGTGTGGGTCTCTGTCTGTCTGAGATAGGAACTATGTTTTTAGAGTATTCACACTCTTTACAATCCACATGACCACATTTGGCAATCCTGCTGATGTCACCCACCTAAACATACACCTCTGGGACTGCTGTAACCCCGTAATCTCCATAGTGCATGCTGTAACTGCGTAATGCAGTAGTGTGCTACACTAGTTACGTAGGGGTTCTATTTCAGGACATGGCAAGTGTGTGCGCATGTTTGACTGTCAGAGCCTGTGTGGAGGTGGCTGGGAGTGTCTAACCACTGGACATGTTGGGGAGTGGATTTTGTAGTTTTCCTATGTGGTGTCCATCTTATATGTCACAATGTCCACCTCACGAGGAGTACAGATGTCAGTCAGCCAAGGGACTGTGTTGACAAGCCATATCCCTACATCTGGCAAATGGCCTGGTGAACAAAGTACACAACCCTACTATTACCTGGAATACGTCCTGAACCATATGTCATACACAAACACACTTGCCTAGAATATCCCGCTATCTTGCTAGTACCCTGCACATTGATGGCAGATAGTAGGCATGGTGTGATTGCAGTGGGCTGCAGAGGGCATGGCACCCTGTACAGCAGTACAATAGGCACATAATTGTGGACAATGTGCCTTCACTATGTTCCCCACTAGATGCCTGCAACATATGTGGTGCCATCAAATGTGATCCACAGAGGCCATACAATGCCTTACACATGTGCCCTGTATCGACAGATGCCAATGACACCAGGGAATACCTGTATCATGCTATCAATGCAGGTGCAGGGTCAACATGCTGACTCTAAGCAGGTTCTGCAACACCAGGCCAGTATTGGCATATCGGAGGATAATGGTCTGTGTACGCAATATGTGCCAGCCAAACCAGGTACACCTGCACATGTCACTGTACATTATTGTGGGACATGCACATCCCAGACAATGTCCATGTCAAGGACTATCAAACACAGACATGGCATGCATTGCAAAGCTATGGGCATACACAATGGTAACGAGGATGTCAGAACAGTTCATACAATACCCATCTGTGTGGGACATTGCAGACACTACAACCCTGTACCACACTGCACACCATTGTCAGGTGGTGTGATGCCAAGGATTTCTCCTCACCCAGCCTTGTACAGCCATCTTGCAAAGCCAACCACTACACACCCATGAAGCAATGCACACATGCATGTCAGTACTGGTACCTTGTGTCTGCATGTGGGGTATGATGCTCCCAATCACAGTCACTCCCAGTATAACTCCCATTGGCATACCGACAGATGTCAAACATGTTCACATGCCCTAGCCCATAGAACCTCCAGATATCCCCTGTGGTGCATGTAGTACCTGTGCATTACTGCAGTGTGGTAAACTAAGTGGTTTGGGAATGTATTTGTGGGCCTTGTAAAGAGTGTCAATGTGAGTCCATTAGAGAGTGTGGTTATGTTGACAATGACATCCGTTCATGTGGGCAGCCATGTGTGCTACACCTAATGTCTGTCTACTATATCTCTGTTGTAGATGTAGCACACCAACACACATATATGTTCTTAAAGCACACTAACATGTCAGCTTTGTGGCTCATGGAGTAACTGCATGCATTTGAAATAGTAATGACCAGTCAGGGGTTTGAACCCCTGTACTGGTAGGTGTGTGACAGACGATGCTTAGGTTTTAGTCTCCAAGCCCTTCTCTGATGTACTTTGCCTCTGTCTGTCCCTCCCATGCACTCTCTGGTGGATGTGGAGGTGTACACCTGCTCAGCAGCAGCTTGTGTATTGTAAGTGATGGTCATGTTCGGGTGATGGCCTCTGCACCTTTTGCAGTCCTCCTCTTGCTGCATGCATGTGGAACAGCTGTGATGATGTTCCCATAGCCATTCGCATAAAAAACACAGTACATTATCTAGGAACATCATGTTGATGTTTGCCCATGACAGTAGCTGTGAGTGGTACCTGGATCTGGTGTTTGGTAAACGGCATCACAGATGATATCTGGATGTTCCTCAAACAACATACACAGTGGGAAATAGCCTAAAGACAGGAGGGTGATGTGCCAGACATGACTACAGCATGTAAGTGTAGCTATGCTTCATTGAGACAACTGCATGTTTAACAAGGTGCGTGTGGTAATGGCTATTCTGCATGTTTTAAAACTCACAAGAAAGTGCTCTGTTTGTGAGGACACCCCCATCTGTATGGCCATCCGTGGACTGGTCAGTGTGTGCAACCATTTGTTTCCTGTGTTACTCACTGAGCACACATCTGTGAACAGCAGGAGCATAGTGTGAGGATTGCAGTCAGTACATGGTGATAGTGATGAGTTACTGCCATTGCATCCCTGACTGGACATATATCACATGAAACAGTGGTATGACAGACACTGTGTGGGGTTCTCAGTGACATGCAAATAATGGGCCACTGTTCATAGCTGCAGTCACAAGTTTTCTACACGTTGTACAGATGTCATGCAGTATATATGCATGTGTTGTGCTCTCTCTGCAAATGTATGCCATCTGTTGTGTTGAGTTGATGGTCATATCTATGTATGCTGTTGTAAGTAATCCTGAATGCTGTTGACTATTACTAAGCCATATCTGTGTTTAAACTGCAACACCATAAGCTGTATGGGTTTGGAGGTCCCGGCAGAACCTCCAGTCCCACTTTAGCTGGCTATGGCACTGGGCACCAGCACATCTGGGGCCCAGCCTTGGACCTCCACCTCTGTTGGCTTTGCACCACCTTATGGTGGTACCACCACTGAGGATGGGGCTTCTGCCCCCTGGGAGCAGGTCCAGACAGGGACATGTCCGTTGTCGTACAGTCCCAGATGTGGTTTGTAGGGGGCTCAATAATGGGTTTTGAGGCCAGATACGCCAGCTCAAGGGCAGCATGTCACATTTACAGGGTGAGGCTGCCCCTCCTAGACAGCCCCCAGCACTGCCACCTTTGCAACTGTTTTGGTGCAGTGGTGGCTGCCCATGGCTGGGGACCTCCATCCCACTGTTTCCATCTGGGGGCTCATGGGCTTGTGAATGCCGAATCCCCTTCCCATCTGAGATGTATCCCCCCACATGTGTCATATACCGACCCTGTATGCTGTCTTGTCTGTCATCCTACCCTACCTATCCTCCACGAGCATACCTACTCTCCTTCCCCCACATCCCACTCTCACCCTACGGAAACAAAAGGCCAATCGGTTCCTAGAACAACATTTGCCCCATACATAGCTGTCCATTTCACACACGTGTCTGCTGGACACATGTAACCCTTTTAATATGCATCACAACATACTCCAGTTGTCCTCACCCCTGTCTCTCTGCGCATGATCCTAGTATGCACATGACTCCTAAATGTTCCAGGTACATGTGATGCGGACGACCCCATTGTACACACAACACTACAAGTCCCTCTATGGTTACCCCATGTACTTTTAACATGATGATGATGTCACACACAGCACCATGCAAGAGTACTGTTCTCATATAATGATTGGACAGGAACTATTGTGTTAATGTAAATAACATGCACAGAGTGATGTATATGGCCAGTGTACAAATGTTTGCGCGTATGACTGACACGTCTGTCTGAGGGAGTCTTGATATTACATAGGACGACACCACTACATAATACAGGCATTGCTGGTGTTTCCCTTTTCATTCCTTTATAACATGGGATGTTCCTGATACATCTATATATATATATGTATGTATCTATATGCTGGACATAAACACTCACACATACATCTACATGATGGAATACATTTCCTATACTGTTGAATGACTGTGCTGGATGATATGTTTGTGATAAGGGCCAATGTCTGTATATCTGCCATGGCTTAGTGGTCCATCACAATAGCTGTGTCTGCAGGGTCCTGGTTTCTAGCCTTCAGAGGCCTTTTATTTTGTTGCTGGGCAGAACAAGACCATTGGATACGGTGTGATTAAGGCACATTAAAGCAGTTGTGAGTGGGTGTGCATGGGTTTGCACAGTGCTAAACAATGCTAACATCTGGTTACAGTTTCTTACACTCAGTTAGCCTCTACATTGCTTTACCAGTGGAATACTCGCATACTGGCGCCAAACAGGCTTACACCCGCTTGCTCCCACACTTGGAAATGCACTGCATTTGGTGTTTGCATCTCACACTCACACCCCTGGGTGGGAGTGAGGACTTTGATATTACCTTGTGATGCCTATTACATCGGATTACATGCCTACAGTATCGGGAATGGCTGCCCATTAGGCGACACCATGCCATTCGACTGTACGAAATCCGCCACCTGTCCAGAGTTTGATTCATATTATTGGTGTGTTCCTCTTACAATCTGCACCTGTCTGGCTAGTACATGGGAAATGACACTCTTCAATACAAACAAGTAATTGGGTTTTGGAACCCACATCCTTCAGCCGAGTCATGCCACTGCATACCTAATATTCAATCATCTTTCTAAGGTTGTCAGTGGAATATGTGCTTTCTGTCCCTATCAAACCTCTCATATGATTGGGGAAATATAAAAACTGAATCAGGAACACGGCATAACAACATCAAGGACACATTTAAAGTATTGGTGCTATTAACCTGACACATTGACAGACTCAGAGCATATGAATTCATACACATTTTCTGAGGTAAATGATGTTTATAACTCTTAATTGCTGTCGTTATTCATTACATGTAATTCACCACCTTTCCTCCAAATGTCACTAGTTTTAGGAGGGAATAAGTGGGGCAGAGTTAGAAACCGAGTCGAAATCTGTGACGACCCTGGAAATTGGGGACAGTTCAGAGGTATGGTCCCTATTTGTTCCCCCAGTGGTTTATGTCCTGTCCAGTGGATGTGCTCTTAAGGGTTGAGAGGTATGGATGTCAGCTATGCCCATTTTGGAGTATTACTTACATTCCCAGGGCGGTCCTAATATGACTTTGCCAGCCAACACCTGCACGCCTAGGCCCATAATTGCATACCCATAGTTCCCCCACTTGCCACTCCTCTACAGCACTCATCCTTACTGTGGGTGCAGGTGGGGTATAAACACAGTACTACACACTGCCCACTCTCCCCGTGTCAGGACACATGTCGTACGTTGTGTCGACCCATGGGTTATCAGGCTTGCACAACCTACTGGTCCTTATACATCTACAGGCTGCTTTGATAAGTCATTACTGGGACTGCCTCCAATCATTAATTTATGGTGTCTCACAAGGGACATCCATGTCTATGTTTCAAGATTAGACCTGGCAGGTCTTTTCCACTGGTAGTATCCTGCCAGTGGTCTGGGAAGCAGTGGTGTGTTTACCTTTATTGTGTGTCTGTATGTCTCACCGGCCTAGCTGGGGGGGGGGGGCTTGATGCTACGTGTTACACATTTGTTTATTGGACCCCCTCACCCCCATATGCATGGCCTGTAAACATATGTTACCCATAACTGCTGTATCATATCCTAGCTATATACATGTGTATATTTACAGTCACATATATATATATCTATTTACATTACTATATACAGATATATCTGTATATGTATGCATACATGTATATTTATATTTTGCTGTCTATATATATATATATATATATATATATATATATATATATATATATAAACCCTTTCTTATTTGCAATGGTGATGGACAGGTTGACAGACGAGATCAGACAGGAGTCCCCGTGGACTATGATGTTTGCAGATGATATTGTGGTCTGTAGTGAGAGTAAAGAACAGGTGGAGGAGACCCTGGAGAGATGGAGATATGCTCTAGAGAGAAGAGGAATGAAGGTCAGCAGGACTAAGACTGACTATATGTGTGTGAATGAGAGGGAGGATAGAGGAATGGTGAGGATGCAAGGAGTAAAGGTGCCGAAGGTGGATGAGTTTAAATAGTTGGGGTCAATAGTTCAGAGTAACGGTGAGTGTGGAAGAGAGGTGAAGAAGAGAGTACAGGCAGGATGGAGTGGGTGGAGAAGAGTGTCAGGAGTGATTTGTGACAGATGAGTACCTGTAAGAGTGAAAGGGAAAGTCTACAAGAGGGTAGTGAGACAAGCTATGTTATATGGGTTGGAGACAGTGGCATTGACAAAAAGGCAGGAGTTCGAGCTGAATGTGGCAGAATTAAAGATGTTAAGATTTGCACTGGGTGTGATGAGGGTGGACAGGATGAGGAATAAGTATATTAGAGGGTCAGCCCAGGTTGGAAGGTTTGGAGACAAAGCCAGAGAGGCACGATTACTTTGGTTTGGACATGTGCTGAGGAGGGATGCTAAGTATATTGGGAAAAACATGCTAAGGATGAAGCTACCAGGTAACAGGAAAAGAGGAAGGCCTAAGATAAGGTTTATGGATGTGGTGAGAGAGGACATGCAGGTGGTTGGTGTGACAGAGCAAGATGCAGAGGACAGGAAGAAATGGAAACAGGTGATCTGCTGTGGTGACCCCTAACTGGAACAGCCGAAAGAAGATGATATATATATATATATATATATATATATATATATATATATATATCTCACAACATATGGGTCTATGGGTGTCTGCATA